>NW_027369301.1:0-43679 GCF_046119375.1 Phyllobates terribilis
CTGACTGAATGAAAGGAGCTGGCATCTCACTCTCTTTGAATCTTCTTTATCATGCTAGGATTAACAGGAAAAAGCAAAAAAATTTCAGAATTGCACCTTGCAATGTGGAGATAATTACTGTTTGTGCATTTACAATATTCATTGATTTTTGCCATTGAAAAACATGTTTTTCATATACCAGAAATGTTTGAAGCTACTGACTGAATGAAAGGAGCTGGCATCTCACTCTCTTTGAATCTTCTTTATCATGCTAGGATTAACAGGAAAAAGCTAAAAATTTCAGAATTGCACCGTGCAATGTGGAGATATTACTGTTTGTGCATTTACAATATTCATTGATTTTTGACATTGAAAAACGTTTTTCATATACCAGAAATGTTTGAAGCTACTGACTGAATGAAAGGAGCTGGCATCTCACTCTTTGAATCTTCTTTATCATGCTAGGATTAGCAGGAAAAGGAAAAAATTTCAGAATTGCACCTTGCAATGTGGAGATATTACTGTTTGTGCATTTACAATATTCATTGATTTTTGCCATTGAAAAACATGTTTTTCATATACCAGAAATGTTTGAAGCTACTGACTGAATGAAAGGAGCTGGCATCTCACTCTCTTTGAATCTTCTTTATCATGCTAGGATTAACAGGAAAAAGCTAAAAATTTCAGAATTGCACCGTGCAATGTGGAGATATTACTGTTTGTGCATTTACAATATTCATTGATTTTTGCCATTGAAAAACATGTTTTTCATATACCAGAAATGTTTGAAGCTACTGACTGAATGAAAGGAGCTGGCATCTCACTCTCTTTGAATCTTCTTTATCATGCTAGGATTAACAGGAAAAAGCTAAAAATTTCAGAATTGCACCGTGCAATGTGGAGATATTACTGTTTGTGCATTTACAATATTCATTGATTTTTGCCATTGAAAAACATGTTTTTCATATACCAGAAATGTTTGAAGCTACTGACTGAATGAAAGGAGCTGGCATCTCACTCTCTTTGAATCTTCTTTATCATGCTAGGATTAACAGGAAAAAGCTAAAAATTTCAGAATTGCACCGTGCAATGTGGAGATATTACTGTTTGTGCATTTACAATATTCATTGATTTTTGCCATTGAAAAACATGTTTTTCATATACCAGAAATGTTTGAAGCTACTGACTGAATGAAAGGAGCTGGCATCTCACTCTCTTTGAATCTTTATCATGCTAGGATTAGCAGGAAAAAGCAAAAAATTTCAGAATTGCACCTTGCAATGTGGAGATATTACTGTTTGTGCATTTACAATATTCATTGATTTTTGCCATTGAAAAACATGTTTTTCTATATACCAAAAATGTTTGAAGCTACTGACTGAAAGGAGCTGGCATCTCACTCTGAATCTTCTTTATCATGCTAGGATTAACAGGAAAAAGCTAAAAATTTCAGAATTGCACCGTGCAATGTGGAGATATTACTGTTTGTGCATTTACAATATTCATTGATTTTTGCCATTGAAAAACATGTTTTTCATATACCAGAAATGTTTGAAGCTACTGACTGAATGAAAGGAGCTGGCATCTCACTCTCTTTGAATCTTCTTTATCATGCTAGGATTAACAGGAAAAAGCAAAAAATTTCAGAATTGCACCTTGCAATGTGGAGATATTACTGTTTGTGCATTTACAATATTCATTGATTTTTGCCATTGAAAAACATGTTTTTCATATACCAGAAATGTTTGAAGCTACTGACTGAATGAAAGGAGCTGGCATCTCACTCTCTTTGAATCTTCTTTATCATGCTAGGATTAACAGGAAAAAGCTAAAAATTTCAGAATTGCACCGTGCAATGTGGAGATATTACTGTTTGTGCATTTACAATATTCATTGATTTTTGCCATTGAAAAACATGTTTTTCATATACCAGAAATGTTTGAAGCTACTGACTGAATGAAAGGAGCTGGCATCTCACTCTCTTTGAATCTTCTTTATCATGCTAGGATTAGCAGGAAAAAGCAAAAAATTTCAGAATTGCACCTTGCAATGTGGAGATATTACTGTTTGTGCATTTACAATATTCATTGATTTTTGCCATTGAAAAACATGTTTTTCATATACCAGAAATGTTTGAAGCTACTGACTGAATGAAAGGAGCTGGCATCTCACTCTCTTTGAATCTTCTTTATCATGCTAGGATTAACAGGAAAAAGCTAAAAATTTCAGAATTGCACCGTGCAATGTGGAGATATTACTGTTTGTGCATTTACAATATTCATTGATTTTTGCCATTGAAAAACATGTTTTTCATATACCAGAAATGTTTGAAGCTACTGACTGAATGAAAGGAGCTGGCATCTCACTCTCTTTGAATCTTCTTTATCATGCTAGGATTAACAGGAAAAAGCTAAAAATTTCAGAATTGCACCGTGCAATGTGGAGATATTACTGTTTGTGCATTTACAATATTCATTGATTTTTGCCATTGAAAAACATGTTTTTCATACACCAGAAATGTTTGAAGCTACTGACTGAATGAAAGGAGCTGGCATCTCACTCTCTTTGAATCTTCTTTATCATGCTAGGATTAACAGGAAAAAGCAAAAAATTTCAGAATTGCACCTTGCAATGTGGAGATATTACTGTTTGTGCATTTACAATATTCATTGATTTTTGCCATTGAAAAACATGTTTTTCATATACCAGAAATGTTTGAAGCTACTGACTGAATGAAAGGAGCTGGCATCTCACTCTCTTTGAATCTTCTTTATCATGCTAGGATTAACAGGAAAAAGCTAAAAATTTCAGAATTGCACCGTGCAATGTGGAGATATTACTGTTTGTGCATTTACAATATTCATTGATTTTTGACATTGAAAAACGTTTTTCATATACCAGAAATGTTTGAAGCTACTGACTGAATGAAAGGAGCTGGCATCTCACTCTCTTTGAATCTTCTTTATCATGCTAGGATTAGCAGGAAAAAGCAAAAAATTTCAGAATTGCACCTTGCAATGTGGAGATATTACTGTTTGTGCATTTACAATATTCATTGATTTTTGCCATTGAAAAACATGTTTTTCATATACCAGAAATGTTTGAAGCTACTGACTGAATGAAAGGAGCTGGCATCTCACTCTCTTTGAATCTTCTTTATCATGCTAGGATTAGCAGGAAAAAGCAAAAAATTTCAGAATTGCACCTTGCAATGTGGAGATATTACTGTTTGCATTTACAATATTCATTGATTTTTGCCATTGAAAAACATGTTTTTCATATACCAGAAATGTTTGAAGCTACTGACTGAATGAAAGGAGCTGGCATCTCACTCTCTTTGAATCTTCTTTATCATGCTAGGATTAACAGGAAAAAGCTAAAAATTTCAGAATTGCACCGTGCAATGTGGAGATATTACTGTTTGTGCATTTACAATATTCATTGATTTTTGCCATTGAAAAACATGTTTTTCATATACCAGAAATGTTTGAAGCTACTGACTGAATGAAAGGAGCTGGCATCTCACTCTCTTTGAATCTTCTTTATCATGCTAGGATTAACAGGAAAAAGCTAAAAATTTCAGAATTGCACCGTGCAATGTGGAGATATTACTGTTTGTGCATTTACAATATTCATTGATTTTTGCCATTGAAAAACATGTTTTTCATACACCAGAAATGTTTGAAGCTACTGACTGAATGAAAGGAGCTGGCATCTCACTCTCTTTGAATCTTCTTTATCATGCTAGGATTAACAGGAAAAAGCAAAAAATTTCAGAATTGCACCTTGCAATGTGGAGATATTACTGTTTGTGCATTTACAATATTCATTGATTTTTGCCATTGAAAAACATGTTTTTCATATACCAGAAATGTTTGAAGCTACTGACTGAATGAAAGGAGCTGGCATCTCACTCTCTTTGAATCTTCTTTATCATGCTAGGATTAACAGGAAAAAGCTAAAAATTTCAGAATTGCACCATGCAATGTGGAGATATTACTGTTTGTGCATTTACAATATTCATTGATTTTTGACATTGAAAAACGTTTTTCATATACCAGAAATGTTTGAAGCTACTGACTGAATGAAAGGAGCTGGCATCTCACTCTCTTTGAATCTTCTTTATCATGCTAGGATTAGCAGGAAAAAGCAAAAAATTTCAGAATTGCACCTTGCAATGTGGAGATATTACTGTTTGTGCATTTACAATATTCATTGATTTTTGCCATTGAAAAACATGTTTTTCATATACCAGAAATGTTTGAAGCTACTGACTGAATGAAAGGAGCTGGCATCTCACTCTCTTTGAATCTTCTTTATCATGCTAGGATTAGCAGGAAAAAGCAAAAAATTTCAGAATTGCACCTTGCAATGTGGAGATATTACTGTTTGCATTTACAATATTCATTGATTTTTGCCATTGAAAAACATGTTTTTCATATACCAGAAATGTTTGAAGCTACTGACTGAATGAAAGGAGCTGGCATCTCACTCTCTTTGAATCTTCTTTATCATGCTAGGATTAACAGGAAAAAGCTAAAAATTTCAGAATTGCACCGTGCAATGTGGAGATATTACTGTTTGTGCATTTACAATATTCATTGATTTTTGCCATTGAAAAACATGTTTTTCATATACCAGAAATGTTTGAAGCTACTGACTGAATGAAAGGAGCTGGCATCTCACTCTCTTTGAATCTTCTTTATCATGCTAGGATTAACAGGAAAAAGCTAAAAATTTCAGAATTGCACCGTGCAATGTGGAGATATTACTGTTTGTGCATTTACAATATTCATTGATTTTTGCCATTGAAAAACATGTTTTTCATATACCAGAAATGTTTGAAGCTACTGACTGAATGAAAGGAGCTGGCATCTCACTCTCTTTGAATCTTCTTTATCATGCTAGGATTAACAGGAAAAAGCTAAAAATTTCAGAATTGCACCGTGCAATGTGGAGATATTACTGTTTGTGCATTTACAATATTCATTGATTTTTGCCATTGAAAAACATGTTTTTCATATACCAGAAATGTTTGAAGCTACTGACTGAATGAAAGGAGCTGGCATCTCACTCTCTTTGAATCTTCTTTATCATGCTAGGATTAACAGGAAAAAGCAAAAAATTTCAGAATTGCACCTTGCAATGTGGAGATATTACTGTTTGTGCATTTACAATATTCATTGATTTTTGCCATTGAAAAACATGTTTTTCATATACCAGAAATGTTTGAAGCTACTGACTGAATGAAAGGAGCTGGCATCTCACTCTCTTTGAATCTTCTTTATCATGCTAGGATTAACAGGAAAAAGCTAAAAATTTCAGAATTGCACCGTGCAATGTGGAGATATTACTGTTTGTGCATTTACAATATTCATTGATTTTTGACATTGAAAAACGTTTTTCATATACCAGAAATGTTTGAAGCTACTGACTGAATGAAAGGAGCTGGCATCTCACTCTCTTTGAATCTTCTTTATCATGCTAGGATTAGCAGGAAAAAGCAAAAAATTTCAGAATTGCACCTTGCAATGTGGAGATATTACTGTTTGTGCATTTACAATATTCATTGATTTTTGCCATTGAAAAACATGTTTTTCATATACCAGAAATGTTTGAAGCTACTGACTGAATGAAAGGAGCTGGCATCTCACTCTCTTTGAATCTTCTTTATCATGCTAGGATTAGCAGGAAAAAGCAAAAAATTTCAGAATTGCACCTTGCAATGTGGAGATATTACTGTTTGCATTTACAATATTCATTGATTTTTGCCATTGAAAAACATGTTTTTCATATACCAGAAATGTTTGAAGCTACTGACTGAATGAAAGGAGCTGGCATCTCACTCTCTTTGAATCTTCTTTATCATGCTAGGATTAACAGGAAAAAGCTAAAAATTTCAGAATTGCACCGTGCAATGTGGAGATATTACTGTTTGTGCATTTACAATATTCATTGATTTTTGCCATTGAAAAACATGTTTTTCATATACCAGAAATGTTTGAAGCTACTGACTGAATGAAAGGAGCTGGCATCTCACTCTCTTTGAATCTTCTTTATCATGCTAGGATTAACAGGAAAAAGCTAAAAATTTCAGAATTGCACCGTGCAATGTGGAGATATTACTGTTTGTGCATTTACAATATTCATTGATTTTTGCCATTGAAAAACATGTTTTTCATATACCAGAAATGTTTGAAGCTACTGACTGAATGAAAGGAGCTGGCATCTCACTCTGAATCTTCTTTATCATGCTAGGATTAACAGGAAAAAGCTAAAAATTTCAGAATTGCACCGTGCAATGTGGAGATATTACTGTTTGTGCATTTACAATATTCATTGATTTTTGCCATTGAAAAACATGTTTTTCATATACCAGAAATGTTTGAAGCTACTGACTGAATGAAAGGAGCTGGCATCTCACTCTCTTTGAATCTTCTTTATCATGCTAGGATTAACAGGAAAAAGCAAAAAATTTCAGAATTGCACCTTGCAATGTGGAGATATTACTGTTTGTGCATTTACAATATTCATTGATTTTTGCCATTGAAAAACATGTTTTTCATATACCAGAAATGTTTGAAGCTACTGACTGAATGAAAGGAGCTGGCATCTCACTCTCTTTGAATCTTCTTTATCATGCTAGGATTAACAGGAAAAAGCTAAAAATTTCAGAATTGCACCGTGCAATGTGGAGATATTACTGTTTGTGCATTTACAATATTCATTGATTTTTGCCATTGAAAAACATGTTTTTCATATACCAGAAATGTTTGAAGCTACTGACTGAATGAAATGAGCTGGCATCTCACTCTCTTTGAATCTTCTTTATCATGCTAGGATTAGCAGGAAAAAGCAAAAAATTTCAGAATTGCACCTTGCAATGTGGAGATATTACTGTTTGTGCATTTACAATATTCATTGATTTTTGCCATTGAAAAACATGTTTTTCATATACCAGAAATGTTTGAAGCTACTGACTGAATGAAAGGAGCTGGCATCTCACTCTCTTTGAATCTTCTTTATCATGCTAGGATTAACAGGAAAAAGCTAAAAATTTCAGAATTGCACCGTGCAATGTGGAGATATTACTGTTTGTGCATTTACAATATTCATTGATTTTTGCCATTGAAAAACATGTTTTTCATATACCAGAAATGTTTGAAGCTACTGACTGAATGAAAGGAGCTGGCATCTCACTCTCTTTGAATCTTCTTTATCATGCTAGGATTAACAGGAAAAAGCTAAAAATTTCAGAATTGCACCGTGCAATGTGGAGATATTACTGTTTGTGCATTTACAATATTCATTGATTTTTGCCATTGAAAAACATGTTTTTCATACACCAGAAATGTTTGAAGCTACTGACTGAATGAAAGGAGCTGGCATCTCACTCTCTTTGAATCTTCTTTATCATGCTAGGATTAACAGGAAAAAGCAAAAAATTTCAGAATTGCACCTTGCAATGTGGAGATATTACTGTTTGTGCATTTACAATATTCATTGATTTTTGCCATTGAAAAACATGTTTTTCATATACCAGAAATGTTTGAAGCTACTGACTGAATGAAAGGAGCTGGCATCTCACTCTCTTTGAATCTTCTTTATCATGCTAGGATTAGCAGGAAAAAGCAAAAAATTTCAGAATTGCACCTTGCAATGTGGAGATATTACTGTTTGTGCATTTACAATATTCATTGATTTTTGCCATTGAAAAACATGTTTTTCATATACCAGAAATGTTTGAAGCTACTGACTGAATGAAAGGAGCTGGCATCTCACTCTCTTTGAATCTTCTTTATCATGCTAGGATTAACAGGAAAAAGCTAAAAATTTCAGAATTGCACCGTGCAATGTGGAGATATTACTGTTTGTGCATTTACAATATTCATTGATTTTTGCCATTGAAAAACATGTTTTTCATATACCAGAAATGTTTGAAGCTACTGACTGAATGAAAGGAGCTGGCATCTCACTCTCTTTGAATCTTCTTTATCATGCTAGGATTAACAGGAAAAAGCTAAAAATTTCAGAATTGCACCGTGCAATGTGGAGATATTACTGTTTGTGCATTTACAATATTCATTGATTTTTGCCATTGAAAAACATGTTTTTCATATACCAGAAATGTTTGAAGCTACTGACTGAATGAAAGGAGCTGGCATCTCACTCTCTTTGAATCTTCTTTATCATGCTAGGATTAACAGGAAAAAGCAAAAAATTTCAGAATTGCACCTTGCAATGTGGAGATATTACTGTTTGTGCATTTACAATATTCATTGATTTTTGCCATTGAAAAACATGTTTTTCATATACCAGAAATGTTTGAAGCTACTGACTGAATGAAAGGAGCTGGCATCTCACTCTCTTTGAATCTTCTTTATCATGCTAGGATTAACAGGAAAAAGCTAAAAATTTCAGAATTGCACCGTGCAATGTGGAGATATTACTGTTTGTGCATTTACAATATTCATTGATTTTTGACATTGAAAAACGTTTATCATATACCAGAAATGTTTGAAGCTACTGACTGAATGAAAGGAGCTGGCATCTCACTCTTTGAATCTTCTTTATCATGCTAGGATTAGCAGGAAAAGGAAAAAATTTCAGAATTGCACCTTGCAATGTGGAGATATTACTGTTTGTGCATTTACAATATTCATTGATTTTTGCCATTGAAAAACATGTTTTTCATATACCAGAAATGTTTGAAGCTACTGACTGAATGAAAGGAGCTGGCATCTCACTCTCTTTGAATCTTCTTTATCATGCTAGGATTAACAGGAAAAAGCTAAAAATTTCAGAATTGCACCGTGCAATGTGGAGATATTACTGTTTGTGCATTTACAATATTCATTGATTTTTGCCATTGAAAAACATGTTTTTCATATACCAGAAATGTTTGAAGCTACTGACTGAATGAAAGGAGCTGGCATCTCACTCTCTTTGAATCTTCTTTATCATGCTAGGATTAACAGGAAAAAGCTAAAAATTTCAGAATTGCACCGTGCAATGTGGAGATATTACTGTTTGTGCATTTACAATATTCATTGATTTTTGCCATTGAAAAACATGTTTTTCATATACCAGAAATGTTTGAAGCTACTGACTGAATGAAAGGAGCTGGCATCTCACTCTCTTTGAATCTTCTTTATCATGCTAGGATTAACAGGAAAAAGCTAAAAATTTCAGAATTGCACCGTGCAATGTGGAGATATTACTGTTTGTGCATTTACAATATTCATTGATTTTTGCCATTGAAAAACATGTTTTTCATATACCAGAAATGTTTGAAGCTACTGACTGAATGAAAGGAGCTGGCATCTCACTCTCTTTGAATCTTTATCATGCTAGGATTAGCAGGAAAAAGCAAAAAATTTCAGAATTGCACCTTGCAATGTGGAGATATTACTGTTTGTGCATTTACAATATTCATTGATTTTTGCCATTGAAAAACATGTTTTTCATATACCAGAAATGTTTGAAGCTACTGACTGAATGAAAGGAGCTGGCATCTCACTCTGAATCTTCTTTATCATGCTAGGATTAACAGGAAAAAGCTAAAAATTTCAGAATTGCACCGTGCAATGTGGAGATATTACTGTTTGTGCATTTACAATATTCATTGATTTTTGCCATTGAAAAACATGTTTTTCATATACCAGAAATGTTTGAAGCTACTGACTGAATGAAAGGAGCTGGCATCTCACTCTCTTTGAATCTTCTTTATCATGCTAGGATTAACAGGAAAAAGCAAAAAATTTCAGAATTGCACCTTGCAATGTGGAGATATTACTGTTTGTGCATTTACAATATTCATTGATTTTTGCCATTGAAAAACATGTTTTTCATATACCAGAAATGTTTGAAGCTACTGACTGAATGAAATGAGCTGGCATCTCACTCTCTTTGAATCTTCTTTATCATGCTAGGATTAACAGGAAAAAGCTAAAAATTTCAGAATTGCACCGTGCAATGTGGAGATATTACTGTTTGTGCATTTACAATATTCATTGATTTTTGCCATTGAAAAACATGTTTTTCATATACCAGAAATGTTTGAAGCTACTGACTGAATGAAAGGAGCTGGCATCTCACTCTCTTTGAATCTTCTTTATCATGCTAGGATTAGCAGGAAAAAGCAAAAAATTTCAGAATTGCACCTTGCAATGTGGAGATATTACTGTTTGTGCATTTACAATATTCATTGATTTTTGCCATTGAAAAACATGTTTTTCATATACCAGAAATGTTTGAAGCTACTGACTGAATGAAAGGAGCTGGCATCTCACTCTCTTTGAATCTTCTTTATCATGCTAGGATTAACAGGAAAAAGCTAAAAATTTCAGAATTGCACCGTGCAATGTGGAGATATTACTGTTTGTGCATTTACAATATTCATTGATTTTTGCCATTGAAAAACATGTTTTTCATATACCAGAAATGTTTGAAGCTACTGACTGAATGAAAGGAGCTGGCATCTCACTCTCTTTGAATCTTCTTTATCATGCTAGGATTAACAGGAAAAAGCTAAAAATTTCAGAATTGCACCGTGCAATGTGGAGATATTACTGTTTGTGCATTTACAATATTCATTGATTTTTGCCATTGAAAAACATGTTTTTCATACACCAGAAATGTTTGAAGCTACTGACTGAATGAAAGGAGCTGGCATCTCACTCTCTTTGAATCTTCTTTATCATGCTAGGATTAACAGGAAAAAGCAAAAAATTTCAGAATTGCACCTTGCAATGTGGAGATATTACTGTTTGTGCATTTACAATATTCATTGATTTTTGCCATTGAAAAACATGTTTTTCATATACCAGAAATGTTTGAAGCTACTGACTGAATGAAAGGAGCTGGCATCTCACTCTCTTTGAATCTTCTTTATCATGCTAGGATTAACAGGAAAAAGCTAAAAATTTCAGAATTGCACCGTGCAATGTGGAGATATTACTGTTTGTGCATTTACAATATTCATTGATTTTTGACATTGAAAAACGTTTTTCATATACCAGAAATGTTTGAAGCTACTGACTGAATGAAAGGAGCTGGCATCTCACTCTCTTTGAATCTTCTTTATCATGCTAGGATTAGCAGGAAAAAGCAAAAAATTTCAGAATTGCACCTTGCAATGTGGAGATATTACTGTTTGTGCATTTACAATATTCATTGATTTTTGCCATTGAAAAACATGTTTTTCATATACCAGAAATGTTTGAAGCTACTGACTGAATGAAAGGAGCTGGCATCTCACTCTGAATCTTCTTTATCATGCTAGGATTAACAGGAAAAAGCTAAAAATTTCAGAATTGCACCGTGCAATGTGGAGATATTACTGTTTGTGCATTTACAATATTCATTGATTTTTGCCATTGAAAAACATGTTTTTCATATACCAGAAATGTTTGAAGCTACTGACTGAATGAAAGGAGCTGGCATCTCACTCTCTTTGAATCTTCTTTATCATGCTAGGATTAACAGGAAAAAGCAAAAAATTTCAGAATTGCACCTTGCAATGTGGAGATATTACTGTTTGTGCATTTACAATATTCATTGATTTTTGCCATTGAAAAACATGTTTTTCATATACCAGAAATGTTTGAAGCTACTGACTGAATGAAAGGAGCTGGCATCTCACTCTCTTTGAATCTTCTTTATCATGCTAGGATTAACAGGAAAAAGCTAAAAATTTCAGAATTGCACCGTGCAATGTGGAGATATTACTGTTTGTGCATTTACAATATTCATTGATTTTTGCCATTGAAAAACATGTTTTTCATATACCAGAAATGTTTGAAGCTACTGACTGAATGAAAGGAGCTGGCATCTCACTCTCTTTGAATCTTCTTTATCATGCTAGGATTAGCAGGAAAAAGCAAAAAATTTCAGAATTGCACCTTGCAATGTGGAGATATTACTGTTTGTGCATTTACAATATTCATTGATTTTTGCCATTGAAAAACATGTTTTTCATATACCAGAAATGTTTGAAGCTACTGACTGAATGAAAGGAGCTGGCATCTCACTCTCTTTGAATCTTCTTTATCATGCTAGGATTAACAGGAAAAAGCTAAAAATTTCAGAATTGCACCGTGCAATGTGGAGATATTACTGTTTGTGCATTTACAATATTCATTGATTTTTGCCATTGAAAAACATGTTTTTCATATACCAGAAATGTTTGAAGCTACTGACTGAATGAAAGGAGCTGGCATCTCACTCTCTTTGAATCTTCTTTATCATGCTAGGATTAACAGGAAAAAGCTAAAAATTTCAGAATTGCACCGTGCAATGTGGAGATATTACTGTTTGTGCATTTACAATATTCATTGATTTTTGCCATTGAAAAACATGTTTTTCATACACCAGAAATGTTTGAAGCTACTGACTGAATGAAAGGAGCTGGCATCTCACTCTCTTTGAATCTTCTTTATCATGCTAGGATTAACAGGAAAAAGCAAAAAATTTCAGAATTGCACCTTGCAATGTGGAGATATTACTGTTTGTGCATTTACAATATTCATTGATTTTTGCCATTGAAAAACATGTTTTTCATATACCAGAAATGTTTGAAGCTACTGACTGAATGAAAGGAGCTGGCATCTCACTCTCTTTGAATCTTCTTTATCATGCTAGGATTAACAGGAAAAAGCTAAAAATTTCAGAATTGCACCGTGCAATGTGGAGATATTACTGTTTGTGCATTTACAATATTCATTGATTTTTGACATTGAAAAACGTTTTTCATATACCAGAAATGTTTGAAGCTACTGACTGAATGAAAGGAGCTGGCATCTCACTCTCTTTGAATCTTCTTTATCATGCTAGGATTAGCAGGAAAAAGCAAAAAATTTCAGAATTGCACCTTGCAATGTGGAGATATTACTGTTTGTGCATTTACAATATTCATTGATTTTTGCCATTGAAAAACATGTTTTTCATATACCAGAAATGTTTGAAGCTACTGACTGAATGAAAGGAGCTGGCATCTCACTCTCTTTGAATCTTCTTTATCATGCTAGGATTAGCAGGAAAAAGCAAAAAATTTCAGAATTGCACCTTGCAATGTGGAGATATTACTGTTTGCATTTACAATATTCATTGATTTTTGCCATTGAAAAACATGTTTTTCATATACCAGAAATGTTTGAAGCTACTGACTGAATGAAAGGAGCTGGCATCTCACTCTCTTTGAATCTTCTTTATCATGCTAGGATTAACAGGAAAAAGCTAAAAATTTCAGAATTGCACCATGCAATGTGGAGATATTACTGTTTGTGCATTTACAATATTCATTGATTTTTGCCATTGAAAAACATGTTTTTCATATACCAGAAATGTTTGAAGCTACTGACTGAATGAAAGGAGCTGGCATCTCACTCTCTTTGAATCTTCTTTATCATGCTAGGATTAACAGGAAAAAGCTAAAAATTTCAGAATTGCACCGTGCAATGTGGAGATATTACTGTTTGTGCATTTACAATATTCATTGATTTTTGCCATTGAAAAACATGTTTTTCATACACCAGAAATGTTTGAAGCTACTGACTGAATGAAAGGAGCTGGCATCTCACTCTCTTTGAATCTTCTTTATCATGCTAGGATTAACAGGAAAAAGCAAAAAATTTCAGAATTGCACCTTGCAATGTGGAGATATTACTGTTTGTGCATTTACAATATTCATTGATTTTTGCCATTGAAAAACATGTTTTTCATATACCAGAAATGTTTGAAGCTACTGACTGAATGAAAGGAGCTGGCATCTCACTCTCTTTGAATCTTCTTTATCATGCTAGGATTAACAGGAAAAAGCTAAAAATTTCAGAATTGCACCTTGCAATGTGGAGATATTACTGTTTGTGCATTTACAATATTCATTGATTTTTGACATTGAAAAACGTTTTTCATATACCAGAAATGTTTGAAGCTACTGACTGAATGAAAGGAGCTGGCATCTCACTCTCTTTGAATCTTCTTTATCATGCTAGGATTAGCAGGAAAAAGCAAAAAATTTCAGAATTGCACCTTGCAATGTGGAGATATTACTGTTTGTGCATTTACAATATTCATTGATTTTTGCCATTGAAAAACATGTTTTTCATATACCAGAAATGTTTGAAGCTACTGACTGAATGAAAGGAGCTGGCATCTCACTCTCTTTGAATCTTCTTTATCATGCTAGGATTAGCAGGAAAAAGCAAAAAATTTCAGAATTGCACCTTGCAATGTGGAGATATTACTGTTTGTGCATTTACAATATTCATTGATTTTTGACATTGAAAAACATGTTTTTCATATACCAGAAATGTTTGAAGCTACTGACTGAATGAAAGGAGCTGGCATCTCACTCTCTTTGAATCTTCTTTATCATGCTAGGATTAGCAGGAAAAAGCAAAAAATTTCAGAATTGCACCTTGCAATGTGGAGATATTACTGTTTGTGCATTTACAATATTCATTGATTTTTGCCATTGAAAAACATGTTTTTCATATACCAGAAATGTTTGAAGCTACTGACTGAATGAAAGGAGCTGGCATCTCACTCTCTTTGAATCTTCTTTATCATGCTAGGATTAACAGGAAAAAGCAAAAAATTTCAGAATTGCACCTTGCAATGTGGAGATATTACTGTTTGTGCATTTACAATATTCATTGATTTTTGCCATTGAAAAACATGTTTTTCATATACCAGAAATGTTTGAAGCTACTGACTGAATGAAAGGAGCTGGCATCTCACTCTCTTTGAATCTTCTTTATCATGCTAGGATTAACAGGAAAAAGCTAAAAATTTCAGAATTGCACCGTGCAATGTGGAGATATTACTGTTTGTGCATTTACAATATTCATTGATTTTTGCCATTGAAAAACATGTTTTTCATATACCAGAAATGTTTGAAGCTACTGACTGAATGAAAGGAGCTGGCATCTCACTCTCTTTGAATCTTCTTTATCATGCTAGGATTAGCAGGAAAAAGCAAAAAATTTCAGAATTGCACCTTGCAATGTGGAGATATTACTGTTTGTGCATTTACAATATTCATTGATTTTTGCCATTGAAAAACATGTTTTTCATATACCAGAAATGTTTGAAGCTACTGACTGAATGAAAGGAGCTGGCATCTCACTCTCTTTGAATCTTCTTTATCATGCTAGGATTAACAGGAAAAAGCTAAAAATTTCAGAATTGCACCGTGCAATGTGGAGATATTACTGTTTGTGCATTTACAATATTCATTGATTTTTGCCATTGAAAAACATGTTTTTCATATACCAGAAATGTTTGAAGCTACTGACTGAATGAAAGGAGCTGGCATCTCACTCTCTTTGAATCTTCTTTATCATGCTAGGATTAACAGGAAAAAGCTAAAAATTTCAGAATTGCACCGTGCAATGTGGAGATATTACTGTTTGTGCATTTACAATATTCATTGATTTTTGCCATTGAAAAACATGTTTTTCATACACCAGAAATGTTTGAAGCTACTGACTGAATGAAAGGAGCTGGCATCTCACTCTCTTTGAATCTTCTTTATCATGCTAGGATTAACAGGAAAAAGCAAAAAATTTCAGAATTGCACCTTGCAATGTGGAGATATTACTGTTTGTGCATTTACAATATTCATTGATTTTTGCCATTGAAAAACATGTTTTTCATATACCAGAAATGTTTGAAGCTACTGACTGAATGAAAGGAGCTGGCATCTCACTCTCTTTGAATCTTCTTTATCATGCTAGGATTAACAGGAAAAAGCTAAAAATTTCAGAATTGCACCGTGCAATGTGGAGATATTACTGTTTGTGCATTTACAATATTCATTGATTTTTGACATTGAAAAACGTTTTTCATATACCAGAAATGTTTGAAGCTACTGACTGAATGAAAGGAGCTGGCATCTCACTCTCTTTGAATCTTCTTTATCATGCTAGGATTAGCAGGAAAAAGCAAAAAATTTCAGAATTGCACCTTGCAATGTGGAGATATTACTGTTTGTGCATTTACAATATTCATTGATTTTTGCCATTGAAAAACATGTTTTTCATATACCAGAAATGTTTGAAGCTACTGACTGAATGAAAGGAGCTGGCATCTCACTCTCTTTGAATCTTCTTTATCATGCTAGGATTAGCAGGAAAAAGCAAAAAATTTCAGAATTGCACCTTGCAATGTGGAGATATTACTGTTTGCATTTACAATATTCATTGATTTTTGCCATTGAAAAACATGTTTTTCATATACCAGAAATGTTTGAAGCTACTGACTGAATGAAAGGAGCTGGCATCTCACTCTCTTTGAATCTTCTTTATCATGCTAGGATTAACAGGAAAAAGCTAAAAATTTCAGAATTGCACCATGCAATGTGGAGATATTACTGTTTGTGCATTTACAATATTCATTGATTTTTGCCATTGAAAAACATGTTTTTCATATACCAGAAATGTTTGAAGCTACTGACTGAATGAAAGGAGCTGGCATCTCACTCTCTTTGAATCTTCTTTATCATGCTAGGATTAACAGGAAAAAGCTAAAAATTTCAGAATTGCACCGTGCAATGTGGAGATATTACTGTTTGTGCATTTACAATATTCATTGATTTTTGCCATTGAAAAACATGTTTTTCATACACCAGAAATGTTTGAAGCTACTGACTGAATGAAAGGAGCTGGCATCTCACTCTCTTTGAATCTTCTTTATCATGCTAGGATTAACAGGAAAAAGCAAAAAATTTCAGAATTGCACCTTGCAATGTGGAGATATTACTGTTTGTGCATTTACAATATTCATTGATTTTTGCCATTGAAAAACATGTTTTTCATATACCAGAAATGTTTGAAGCTACTGACTGAATGAAAGGAGCTGGCATCTCACTCTCTTTGAATCTTCTTTATCATGCTAGGATTAACAGGAAAAAGCTAAAAATTTCAGAATTGCACCTTGCAATGTGGAGATATTACTGTTTGTGCATTTACAATATTCATTGATTTTTGACATTGAAAAACGTTTTTCATATACCAGAAATGTTTGAAGCTACTGACTGAATGAAAGGAGCTGGCATCTCACTCTCTTTGAATCTTCTTTATCATGCTAGGATTAGCAGGAAAAAGCAAAAAATTTCAGAATTGCACCTTGCAATGTGGAGATATTACTGTTTGTGCATTTACAATATTCATTGATTTTTGCCATTGAAAAACATGTTTTTCATATACCAGAAATGTTTGAAGCTACTGACTGAATGAAAGGAGCTGGCATCTCACTCTCTTTGAATCTTCTTTATCATGCTAGGATTAGCAGGAAAAAGCAAAAAATTTCAGAATTGCACCTTGCAATGTGGAGATATTACTGTTTGCATTTACAATATTCATTGATTTTTGCCATTGAAAAACATGTTTTTCATATACCAGAAATGTTTGAAGCTACTGACTGAATGAAAGGAGCTGGCATCTCACTCTCTTTGAATCTTCTTTATCATGCTAGGATTAACAGGAAAAAGCTAAAAATTTCAGAATTGCACCGTGCAATGTGGAGATATTACTGTTTGTGCATTTACAATATTCATTGATTTTTGCCATTGAAAAACATGTTTTTCATATACCAGAAATGTTTGAAGCTACTGACTGAATGAAAGGAGCTGGCATCTCACTCTCTTTGAATCTTCTTTATCATGCTAGGATTAACAGGAAAAAGCTAAAAATTTCAGAATTGCACCGTGCAATGTGGAGATATTACTGTTTGTGCATTTACAATATTCATTGATTTTTGCCATTGAAAAACATGTTTTTCATATACCAGAAATGTTTGAAGCTACTGACTGAATGAAAGGAGCTGGCATCTCACTCTCTTTGAATCTTCTTTATCATGCTAGGATTAACAGGAAAAAGCTAAAAATTTCAGAATTGCACCGTGCAATGTGGAGATATTACTGTTTGTGCATTTACAATATTCATTGATTTTTGCCATTGAAAAACATGTTTTTCATATACCAGAAATGTTTGAAGCTACTGACTGAATGAAAGGAGCTGGCATCTCACTCTCTTTGAATCTTCTTTATCATGCTAGGATTAACAGGAAAAAGCAAAAAATTTCAGAATTGCACCTTGCAATGTGGAGATATTACTGTTTGTGCATTTACAATATTCATTGATTTTTGCCATTGAAAAACATGTTTTTCATATACCAGAAATGTTTGAAGCTACTGACTGAATGAAAGGAGCTGGCATCTCACTCTCTTTGAATCTTCTTTATCATGCTAGGATTAACAGGAAAAAGCTAAAAATTTCAGAATTGCACCGTGCAATGTGGAGATATTACTGTTTGTGCATTTACAATATTCATTGATTTTTGACATTGAAAAACGTTTTTCATATACCAGAAATGTTTGAAGCTACTGACTGAATGAAAGGAGCTGGCATCTCACTCTCTTTGAATCTTCTTTATCATGCTAGGATTAGCAGGAAAAAGCAAAAAATTTCAGAATTGCACCTTGCAATGTGGAGATATTACTGTTTGTGCATTTACAATATTCATTGATTTTTGCCATTGAAAAACATGTTTTTCATATACCAGAAATGTTTGAAGCTACTGACTGAATGAAAGGAGCTGGCATCTCACTCTCTTTGAATCTTCTTTATCATGCTAGGATTAGCAGGAAAAAGCAAAAAATTTCAGAATTGCACCTTGCAATGTGGAGATATTACTGTTTGCATTTACAATATTCATTGATTTTTGCCATTGAAAAACATGTTTTTCATATACCAGAAATGTTTGAAGCTACTGACTGAATGAAAGGAGCTGGCATCTCACTCTCTTTGAATCTTCTTTATCATGCTAGGATTAACAGGAAAAAGCTAAAAATTTCAGAATTGCACCGTGCAATGTGGAGATATTACTGTTTGTGCATTTACAATATTCATTGATTTTTGCCATTGAAAAACATGTTTTTCATATACCAGAAATGTTTGAAGCTACTGACTGAATGAAAGGAGCTGGCATCTCACTCTCTTTGAATCTTCTTTATCATGCTAGGATTAACAGGAAAAAGCTAAAAATTTCAGAATTGCACCGTGCAATGTGGAGATATTACTGTTTGTGCATTTACAATATTCATTGATTTTTGCCATTGAAAAACATGTTTTTCATATACCAGAAATGTTTGAAGCTACTGACTGAATGAAAGGAGCTGGCATCTCACTCTGAATCTTCTTTATCATGCTAGGATTAACAGGAAAAAGCTAAAAATTTCAGAATTGCACCGTGCAATGTGGAGATATTACTGTTTGTGCATTTACAATATTCATTGATTTTTGCCATTGAAAAACATGTTTTTCATATACCAGAAATGTTTGAAGCTACTGACTGAATGAAAGGAGCTGGCATCTCACTCTCTTTGAATCTTCTTTATCATGCTAGGATTAACAGGAAAAAGCAAAAAATTTCAGAATTGCACTTGCAATGTGGAGATATTACTGTTTGTGCATTTACAATATTCATTGATTTTTGCCATTGAAAAACATGTTTTTCATATACCAGAAATGTTTGAAGCTACTGACTGAATGAAAGGAGCTGGCATCTCACTCTCTTTGAATCTTCTTTATCATGCTAGGATTAACAGGAAAAAGCTAAAATTTCAGAATTGCACCGTGCAATGTGGAGATATTACTGTTTGTGCATTTACAATATTCATTGATTTTTGCCATTGAAAAACATGTTTTTCATATACCAGAAATGTTTGAAGCTACTGACTGAATGAAAGGAGCTGGCATCTCACTCTCTTTGAATCTTCTTTATCATGCTAGGATTAACAGGAAAAAGCTAAAAATTTCAGAATTGCACCGTGCAATGTGGAGATATTACTGTTTGTGCATTTACAATATTCATTGATTTTTTGCCATTGAAAAACATGTTTTTCATACACCAGAAATGTTTGAAGCTACTGACTGAATGAAAGGAGCTGGCATCTCACTCTCTTTGAATCTTCTTTATCATGCTAGGATTAACAGGAAAAAGCAAAAAAATTTCAGAATTGCACCTTGCAATGTGGAGATATTACTGTTTGTGCATTTACAATATTCATTGATTTTTGCCATTGAAAAACATGTTTTTCATATACCAGAAATGTTTGAAGCTACTGACTGAATGAAAGGAGCTGGCATCTCACTCTCTTTGAATCTTCTTTATCATGCTAGGATTAACAGGAAAAAGCTAAAAATTTCAGAATTGCACCGTGCAATGTGGAGATATTACTGTTTGTGCATTTACAATATTCATTGATTTTTGACATTGAAAAACGTTTTTCATATACCAGAAATGTTTGAAGCTACTGACTGAATGAAAGGAGCTGGCATCTCACTCTCTTTGAATCTTCTTTATCATGCTAGGATTAGCAGGAAAAAGCAAAAAATTTCAGAATTGCACCTTGCAATGTGGAGATATTACTGTTTGTGCATTTACAATATTCATTGATTTTTGCCATTGAAAAACATGTTTTTCATATACCAGAAATGTTTGAAGCTACTGACTGAATGAAAGGAGCTGGCATCTCACTCTCTTTGAATCTTCTTTATCATGCTAGGATTAGCAGGAAAAAGCAAAAAATTTCAGAATTGCACCTTGCAATGTGGAGATATTACTGTTTGCATTTACAATATTCATTGATTTTTGCCATTGAAAAACATGTTTTTCATATACCAGAAATGTTTGAAGCTACTGACTGAATGAAAGGAGCTGGCATCTCACTCTCTTTGAATCTTCTTTATCATGCTAGGATTAACAGGAAAAAGCTAAAAATTTCAGAATTGCACCGTGCAATGTGGAGATATTACTGTTTGTGCATTTACAATATTCATTGATTTTTGCCATTGAAAAACATGTTTTTCATATACCAGAAATGTTTGAAGCTACTGACTGAATGAAAGGAGCTGGCATCTCACTCTCTTTGAATCTTCTTTATCATGCTAGGATTAACAGGAAAAAGCTAAAAATTTCAGAATTGCACCGTGCAATGTGGAGATATTACTGTTTGTGCATTTACAATATTCATTGATTTTTGACATTGAAAAACGTTTTTCATATACCAGAAATGTTTGAAGCTACTGACTGAATGAAAGGAGCTGGCATCTCACTCTCTTTGAATCTTCTTTATCATGCTAGGATTAGCAGGAAAAAGCAAAAAATTTCAGAATTGCACCTTGCAATGTGGAGATATTACTGTTTGTGCATTTACAATATTCATTGATTTTTGCCATTGAAAAACATGTTTTTCATATACCAGAAATGTTTGAAGCTACTGACTGAATGAAAGGAGCTGGCATCTCACTCTCTTTGAATCTTCTTTATCATGCTAGGATTAGCAGGAAAAAGCAAAAAATTTCAGAATTGCACCTTGCAATGTGGAGATATTACTGTTTGCATTTACAATATTCATTGATTTTTGCCATTGAAAAACATGTTTTTCATATACCAGAAATGTTTGAAGCTACTGACTGAATGAAAGGAGCTGGCATCTCACTCTCTTTGAATCTTCTTTATCATGCTAGGATTAACAGGAAAAAGCTAAAAATTTCAGAATTGCACCGTGCAATGTGGAGATATTACTGTTTGTGCATTTACAATATTCATTGATTTTTGCCATTGAAAAACATGTTTTTCATATACCAGAAATGTTTGAAGCTACTGACTGAATGAAAGGAGCTGGCATCTCACTCTCTTTGAATCTTCTTTATCATGCTAGGATTAACAGGAAAAAGCTAAAAATTTCAGAATTGCACCGTGCAATGTGGAGATATTACTGTTTGTGCATTTACAATATTCATTGATTTTTGCCATTGAAAAACATGTTTTTCATATACCAGAAATGTTTGAAGCTACTGACTGAATGAAAGGAGCTGGCATCTCACTCTGAATCTTCTTTATCATGCTAGGATTAACAGGAAAAAGCTAAAAATTTCAGAATTGCACCGTGCAATGTGGAGATATTACTGTTTGTGCATTTACAATATTCATTGATTTTTGCCATTGAAAAACATGTTTTTCATATACCAGAAATGTTTGAAGCTACTGACTGAATGAAAGGAGCTGGCATCTCACTCTCTTTGAATCTTCTTTATCATGCTAGGATTAACAGGAAAAAGCAAAAAATTTCAGAATTGCACCTTGCAATGTGGAGATATTACTGTTTGTGCATTTACAATATTCATTGATTTTTGCCATTGAAAAACATGTTTTTCATATACCAGAAATGTTTGAAGCTACTGACTGAATGAAAGGAGCTGGCATCTCACTCTCTTTGAATCTTCTTTATCATGCTAGGATTAACAGGAAAAAGCTAAAAATTTCAGAATTGCACCGTGCAATGTGGAGATATTACTGTTTGTGCATTTACAATATTCATTGATTTTTGCCATTGAAAAACATGTTTTTCATATACCAGAAATGTTTGAAGCTACTGACTGAATGAAAGGAGCTGGCATCTCACTCTCTTTGAATCTTCTTTATCATGCTAGGATTAGCAGGAAAAAGCAAAAAATTTCAGAATTGCACCTTGCAATGTGGAGATATTACTGTTTGTGCATTTACAATATTCATTGATTTTTGCCATTGAAAAACATGTTTTTCATATACCAGAAATGTTTGAAGCTACTGACTGAATGAAAGGAGCTGGCATCTCACTCTCTTTGAATCTTCTTTATCATGCTAGGATTAACAGGAAAAAGCTAAAAATTTCAGAATTGCACCGTGCAATGTGGAGATATTACTGTTTGTGCATTTACAATATTCATTGATTTTTGCCATTGAAAAACATGTTTTTCATATACCAGAAATGTTTGAAGCTACTGACTGAATGAAAGGAGCTGGCATCTCACTCTCTTTGAATCTTCTTTATCATGCTAGGATTAACAGGAAAAAGCTAAAAATTTCAGAATTGCACCGTGCAATGTGGAGATATTACTGTTTGTGCATTTACAATATTCATTGATTTTTGCCATTGAAAAACATGTTTTTCATACACCAGAAATGTTTGAAGCTACTGACTGAATGAAAGGAGCTGGCATCTCACTCTCTTTGAATCTTCTTTATCATGCTAGGATTAACAGGAAAAAGCAAAAAATTTCAGAATTGCACCTTGCAATGTGGAGATATTACTGTTTGTGCATTTACAATATTCATTGATTTTTGCCATTGAAAAACATGTTTTTCATATACCAGAAATGTTTGAAGCTACTGACTGAATGAAAGGAGCTGGCATCTCACTCTCTTTGAATCTTCTTTATCATGCTAGGATTAACAGGAAAAAGCTAAAAATTTCAGAATTGCACCGTGCAATGTGGAGATATTACTGTTTGTGCATTTACAATATTCATTGATTTTTGACATTGAAAAACGTTTTTCATATACCAGAAATGTTTGAAGCTACTGACTGAATGAAAGGAGCTGGCATCTCACTCTCTTTGAATCTTCTTTATCATGCTAGGATTAGCAGGAAAAAGCAAAAAATTTCAGAATTGCACCTTGCAATGTGGAGATATTACTGTTTGTGCATTTACAATATTCATTGATTTTTGCCATTGAAAAACATGTTTTTCATATACCAGAAATGTTTGAAGCTACTGACTGAATGAAAGGAGCTGGCATCTCACTCTCTTTGAATCTTCTTTATCATGCTAGGATTAGCAGGAAAAAGCAAAAAATTTCAGAATTGCACCTTGCAATGTGGAGATATTACTGTTTGCATTTACAATATTCATTGATTTTTGCCATTGAAAAACATGTTTTTCATATACCAGAAATGTTTGAAGCTACTGACTGAATGAAAGGAGCTGGCATCTCACTCTCTTTGAATCTTCTTTATCATGCTAGGATTAGCAGGAAAAAGCAAAAAATTTCAGAATTGCACCTTGCAATGTGGAGATATTACTGTTTGCATTTACAATATTCATTGATTTTTGCCATTGAAAAACATGTTTTTCATATACCAGAAATGTTTGAAGCTACTGACTGAATGAAAGGAGCTGGCATCTCACTCTCTTTGAATCTTCTTTATCATGCTAGGATTAACAGGAAAAAGCTAAAAATTTCAGAATTGCACCGTGCAATGTGGAGATATTACTGTTTGTGCATTTACAATATTCATTGATTTTTGCCATTGAAAAACATGTTTTTCATATACCAGAAATGTTTGAAGCTACTGACTGAATGAAAGGAGCTGGCATCTCACTCTCTTTGAATCTTCTTTATCATGCTAGGATTAACAGGAAAAAGCTAAAAATTTCAGAATTGCACCGTGCAATGTGGAGATATTACTGTTTGTGCATTTACAATATTCATTGATTTTTGCCATTGAAAAACATGTTTTTCATACACCAGAAATGTTTGAAGCTACTGACTGAATGAAAGGAGCTGGCATCTCACTCTCTTTGAATCTTCTTTATCATGCTAGGATTAACAGGAAAAAGCAAAAAATTTCAGAATTGCACCTTGCAATGTGGAGATATTACTGTTTGTGCATTTACAATATTCATTGATTTTTGCCATTGAAAAACATGTTTTTCATATACCAGAAATGTTTGAAGCTACTGACTGAATGAAAGGAGCTGGCATCTCACTCTCTTTGAATCTTCTTTATCATGCTAGGATTAACAGGAAAAAGCTAAAAATTTCAGAATTGCACCGTGCAATGTGGAGATATTACTGTTTGTGCATTTACAATATTCATTGATTTTTGACATTGAAAAACGTTTTTCATATACCAGAAATGTTTGAAGCTACTGACTGAATGAAAGGAGCTGGCATCTCACTCTCTTTGAATCTTCTTTATCATGCTAGGATTAGCAGGAAAAAGCAAAAAATTTCAGAATTGCACCTTGCAATGTGGAGATATTACTGTTTGTGCATTTACAATATTCATTGATTTTTGCCATTGAAAAACATGTTTTTCATATACCAGAAATGTTTGAAGCTACTGACTGAATGAAAGGAGCTGGCATCTCACTCTCTTTGAATCTTCTTTATCATGCTAGGATTAGCAGGAAAAAGCAAAAAATTTCAGAATTGCACCTTGCAATGTGGAGATATTACTGTTTGCATTTACAATATTCATTGATTTTTGCCATTGAAAAACATGTTTTTCATATACCAGAAATGTTTGAAGCTACTGACTGAATGAAAGGAGCTGGCATCTCACTCTCTTTGAATCTTCTTTATCATGCTAGGATTAACAGGAAAAAGCTAAAAATTTCAGAATTGCACCGTGCAATGTGGAGATATTACTGTTTGTGCATTTACAATATTCATTGATTTTTGCCATTGAAAAACATGTTTTTCATATACCAGAAATGTTTGAAGCTACTGACTGAATGAAAGGAGCTGGCATCTCACTCTCTTTGAATCTTCTTTATCATGCTAGGATTAACAGGAAAAAGCTAAAAATTTCAGAATTGCACCGTGCAATGTGGAGATATTACTGTTTGTGCATTTACAATATTCATTGATTTTTGCCATTGAAAAACATGTTTTTCATATACCAGAAATGTTTGAAGCTACTGACTGAATGAAAGGAGCTGGCATCTCACTCTCTTTGAATCTTCTTTATCATGCTAGGATTAACAGGAAAAAGCTAAAAATTTCAGAATTGCACCGTGCAATGTGGAGATATTACTGTTTGTGCATTTACAATATTCATTGATTTTTGCCATTGAAAAACATGTTTTTCATATACCAGAAATGTTTGAAGCTACTGACTGAATGAAAGGAGCTGGCATCTCACTCTCTTTGAATCTTCTTTATCATGCTAGGATTAACAGGAAAAAGCAAAAAATTTCAGAATTGCACCTTGCAATGTGGAGATATTACTGTTTGTGCATTTACAATATTCATTGATTTTTGCCATTGAAAAACATGTTTTTCATATACCAGAAATGTTTGAAGCTACTGACTGAATGAAAGGAGCTGGCATCTCACTCTCTTTGAATCTTCTTTATCAGGCTAGGATTAACAGGAAAAAGCTAAAAATTTCAGAATTGCACCGTGCAATGTGGAGATATTACTGTTTGTGCATTTACAATATTCATTGATTTTTGACATTGAAAAACGTTTTTCATATACCAGAAATGTTTGAAGCTACTGACTGAATGAAAGGAGCTGGCATCTCACTCTGAATCTTCTTTATCATGCTAGGATTAGCAGGAAAAAGCAAAAAATTTCAGAATTGCACCTTGCAATGTGGAGATATTACTGTTTGTGCATTTACAATATTCATTGATTTTTGCCATTGAAAAACATGTTTTTCATATACCAGAAATGTTTGAAGCTACTGACTGAATGAAAGGAGCTGGCATCTCACTCTCTTTGAATCTTCTTTATCATGCTAGGATTAGCAGGAAAAAGCAAAAAATTTCAGAATTGCACCTTGCAATGTGGAGATATTACTGTTTGCATTTACAATATTCATTGATTTTTGCCATTGAAAAACATGTTTTTCATATACCAGAAATGTTTGAAGCTACTGACTGAATGAAAGGAGCTGGCATCTCACTCTCTTTGAATCTTCTTTATCATGCTAGGATTAACAGGAAAAAGCTAAAAATTTCAGAATTGCACCGTGCAATGTGGAGATATTACTGTTTGTGCATTTACAATATTCATTGATTTTTGCCATTGAAAAACATGTTTTTCATATACCAGAAATGTTTGAAGCTACTGACTGAATGAAAGGAGCTGGCATCTCACTCTCTTTGAATCTTCTTTATCATGCTAGGATTAACAGGAAAAAGCTAAAAATTTCAGAATTGCACCGTGCAATGTGGAGATATTACTGTTTGTGCATTTACAATATTCATTGATTTTTGCCATTGAAAAACATGTTTTTCATATACCAGAAATGTTTGAAGCTACTGACTGAATGAAAGGAGCTGGCATCTCACTCTGAATCTTCTTTATCATGCTAGGATTAACAGGAAAAAGCTAAAAATTTCAGAATTGCACCGTGCAATGTGGAGATATTACTGTTTGTGCATTTACAATATTCATTGATTTTTGCCATTGAAAAACATGTTTTTCATATACCAGAAATGTTTGAAGCTACTGACTGAATGAAAGGAGCTGGCATCTCACTCTCTTTGAATCTTCTTTATCATGCTAGGATTAACAGGAAAAAGCAAAAAATTTCAGAATTGCACCTTGCAATGTGGAGATATTACTGTTTGTGCATTTACAATATTCATTGATTTTTGCCATTGAAAAACATGTTTTTCATATACCAGAAATGTTTGAAGCTACTGACTGAATGAAAGGAGCTGGCATCTCACTCTCTTTGAATCTTCTTTATCATGCTAGGATTAACAGGAAAAAGCTAAAAATTTCAGAATTGCACCGTGCAATGTGGAGATATTACTGTTTGTGCATTTACAATATTCATTGATTTTTGCCATTGAAAAACATGTTTTTCATATACCAGAAATGTTTGAAGCTACTGACTGAATGAAAGGAGCTGGCATCTCACTCTCTTTGAATCTTCTTTATCATGCTAGGATTAACAGGAAAAAGCTAAAAATTTCAGAATTGCACCGTGCAATGTGGAGATATTACTGTTTGTGCATTTACAATATTCATTGATTTTTGCCATTGAAAAACATGTTTTTCATACACCAGAAATGTTTGAAGCTACTGACTGAATGAAAGGAGCTGGCATCTCACTCTCTTTGAATCTTCTTTATCATGCTAGGATTAACAGGAAAAAGCAAAAAATTTCAGAATTGCACCTTGCAATGTGGAGATATTACTGTTTGTGCATTTACAATATTCATTGATTTTTGCCATTGAAAAACATGTTTTTCATATACCAGAAATGTTTGAAGCTACTGACTGAATGAAAGGAGCTGGCATCTCACTCTCTTTGAATCTTCTTTATCATGCTAGGATTAACAGGAAAAAGCTAAAAATTTCAGAATTGCACCGTGCAATGTGGAGATATTACTGTTTGTGCATTTACAATATTCATTGATTTTTGACATTGAAAAACGTTTTTCATATACCAGAAATGTTTGAAGCTACTGACTGAATGAAAGGAGCTGGCATCTCACTCTCTTTGAATCTTCTTTATCATGCTAGGATTAGCAGGAAAAAGCAAAAAATTTCAGAATTGCACCTTGCAATGTGGAGATATTACTGTTTGTGCATTTACAATATTCATTGATTTTTGCCATTGAAAAACATGTTTTTCATATACCAGAAATGTTTGAAGCTACTGACTGAATGAAAGGAGCTGGCATCTCACTCTCTTTGAATCTTCTTTATCATGCTAGGATTAGCAGGAAAAAGCAAAAAATTTCAGAATTGCACCTTGCAATGTGGAGATATTACTGTTTGCATTTACAATATTCATTGATTTTTGCCATTGAAAAACATGTTTTTCATATACCAGAAATGTTTGAAGCTACTGACTGAATGAAAGGAGCTGGCATCTCACTCTCTTTGAATCTTCTTTATCATGCTAGGATTAACAGGAAAAAGCTAAAAATTTCAGAATTGCACCGTGCAATGTGGAGATATTACTGTTTGTGCATTTACAATATTCATTGATTTTTGCCATTGAAAAACATGTTTTTCATATACCAGAAATGTTTGAAGCTACTGACTGAATGAAAGGAGCTGGCATCTCACTCTCTTTGAATCTTCTTTATCATGCTAGGATTAACAGGAAAAAGCTAAAAATTTCAGAATTGCACCGTGCAATGTGGAGATATTACTGTTTGTGCATTTACAATATTCATTGATTTTTGCCATTGAAAAACATGTTTTTCATATACCAGAAATGTTTGAAGCTACTGACTGAATGAAAGGAGCTCGCATCTCACTCTCTTTGAATCTTCTTTATCATGCTAGGATTAACAGGAAAAAGCTAAAAATTTCAGAATTGCACCGTGCAATGTGGAGATATTACTGTTTGTGCATTTACAATATTCATTGATTTTTGCCATTGAAAAACATGTTTTTCATATACCAGAAATGTTTGAAGCTACTGACTGAATGAAAGGAGCTGGCATCTCACTCTCTTTGAATCTTCTTTATCATGCTAGGATTAACAGGAAAAAGCAAAAAATTTCAGAATTGCACCTTGCAATGTGGAGATATTACTGTTTGTGCATTTACAATATTCATTGATTTTTGCCATTGAAAAACATGTTTTTCATATACCAGAAATGTTTGAAGCTACTGACTGAATGAAAGGAGCTGGCATCTCACTCTCTTTGAATCTTCTTTATCATGCTAGGATTAACAGGAAAAAGCTAAAAATTTCAGAATTGCACCGTGCAATGTGGAGATATTACTGTTTGTGCATTTACAATATTCATTGATTTTTGACATTGAAAAACGTTTTTCATATACCAGAAATGTTTGAAGCTACTGACTGAATGAAAGGAGCTGGCATCTCACTCTCTTTGAATCTTCTTTATCATGCTAGGATTAGCAGGAAAAAGCAAAAAATTTCAGAATTGCACCTTGCAATGTGGAGATATTACTGTTTGTGCATTTACAATATTCATTGATTTTTGCCATTGAAAAACATGTTTTTCATATACCAGAAATGTTTGAAGCTACTGACTGAATGAAAGGAGCTGGCATCTCACTCTCTTTGAATCTTCTTTATCATGCTAGGATTAGCAGGAAAAAGCAAAAAATTTCAGAATTGCACCTTGCAATGTGGAGATATGTTTGCATTTACAATATTCATTGATTTTTGCCATTGAAAAACATGTTTTTCATATACCAGAAATGTTTGAAGCTACTGACTGAATGAAAGGAGCTGGCATCTCACTCTCTTTGAATCTTCTTTATCATGCTAGGATTAACAGGAAAAAGCTAAAAATTTCAGAATTGCACCGTGCAATGTGGAGATATTACTGTTTGTGCATTTACAATATTCATTGATTTTTGCCATTGAAAAACATGTTTTTCATATACCAGAAATGTTTGAAGCTACTGACTGAATGAAAGGAGCTGGCATCTCACTCTCTTTGAATCTTCTTTATCATGCTAGGATTAACAGGAAAAAGCTAAAAATTTCAGAATTGCACCGTGCAATGTGGAGATATTACTGTTTGTGCATTTACAATATTCATTGATTTTTGCCATTGAAAAACATGTTTTTCATATACCAGAAATGTTTGAAGCTACTGACTGAATGAAAGGAGCTGGCATCTCACTCTGAATCTTCTTTATCATGCTAGGATTAACAGGAAAAAGCTAAAAATTTCAGAATTGCACCGTGCAATGTGGAGATATTACTGTTTGTGCATTTACAATATTCATTGATTTTTGCCATTGAAAAACATGTTTTTCATATACCAGAAATGTTTGAAGCTACTGACTGAATGAAAGGAGCTGGCATCTCACTCTCTTTGAATCTTCTTTATCATGCTAGGATTAGCAGGAAAAAGCAAAAAATTTCAGAATTGCACCTTGCAATGTGGAGATATTACTGTTTGTGCATTTACAATATTCATTGATTTTTGCCATTGAAAAACATGTTTTTCATATACCAGAAATGTTTGAAGCTACTGACTGAATGAAAGGAGCTGGCATCTCACTCTCTTTGAATCTTCTTTATCATGCTAGGATTAACAGGAAAAAGCTAAAAATTTCAGAATTGCACCGTGCAATGTGGAGATATTACTGTTTGTGCATTTACAATATTCATTGATTTTTGCCATTGAAAAACATGTTTTTCATATACCAGAAATGTTTGAAGCTACTGACTGAATGAAAGGAGCTGGCATCTCACTCTCTTTGAATCTTCTTTATCATGCTAGGATTAACAGGAAAAAGCTAAAAATTTCAGAATTGCACCGTGCAATGTGGAGATATTACTGTTTGTGCATTTACAATATTCATTGATTTTTGCCATTGAAAAACATGTTTTTCATACACCAGAAATGTTTGAAGCTACTGACTGAATGAAAGGAGCTGGCATCTCACTCTCTTTGAATCTTCTTTATCATGCTAGGATTAACAGGAAAAAGCAAAAAATTTCAGAATTGCACCTTGCAATGTGGAGATATTACTGTTTGTGCATTTACAATATTCATTGATTTTTGCCATTGAAAAACATGTTTTTCATATACCAGAAATGTTTGAAGCTACTGACTGAATGAAAGGAGCTGGCATCTCACTCTCTTTGAATCTTCTTTATCATGCTAGGATTAGCAGGAAAAAGCAAAAAATTTCAGAATTGCACCTTGCAATGTGGAGATATTACTGTTTGTGCATTTACAATATTCATTGATTTTTGCCATTGAAAAACATGTTTTTCATATACCAGAAATGTTTGAAGCTACTGACTGAATGAAAGGAGCTGGCATCTCACTCTCTTTGAATCTTCTTTATCATGCTAGGATTAGCAGGAAAAAGCAAAAAATTTCAGAATTGCACCTTGCAATGTGGAGATATTACTGTTTGTGCATTTACAATATTCATTGATTTTTGCCATTGAAAAACATGTTTTTCATATACCAGAAATGTTTGAAGCTACTGACTGAATGAAAGGAGCTGGCATCTCACTCTCTTTGAATCTTCTTTATCATGCTAGGATTAACAGGAAAAAGCTAAAAATTTCAGAATTGCACCGTGCAATGTGGAGATATTACTGTTTGTGCATTTACAATATTCATTGATTTTTGCCATTGAAAAACATGTTTTTCATATACCAGAAATGTTTGAAGCTACTGACTGAATGAAAGGAGCTGGCATCTCACTCTCTTTGAATCTTCTTTATCATGCTAGGATTAACAGGAAAAAGCTAAAAATTTCAGAATTGCACCGTGCAATGTGGAGATATTACTGTTTGTGCATTTACAATATTCATTGATTTTTGCCATTGAAAAACATGTTTTTCATATACCAGAAATGTTTGAAGCTACTGACTGAATGAAAGGAGCTGGCATCTCACTCTCTTTGAATCTTCTTTATCATGCTAGGATTAACAGGAAAAAGCAAAAAATTTCAGAATTGCACCTTGCAATGTGGAGATATTACTGTTTGTGCATTTACAATATTCATTGATTTTTGCCATTGAAAAACATGTTTTTCATATACCAGAAATGTTTGAAGCTACTGACTGAATGAAAGGAGCTGGCATCTCACTCTCTTTGAATCTTCTTTATCATGCTAGGATTAACAGGAAAAAGCTAAAAATTTCAGAATTGCACCGTGCAATGTGGAGATATTACTGTTTGTGCATTTACAATATTCATTGATTTTTGACATTGAAAAACGTTTTTCATATACCAGAAATGTTTGAAGCTACTGACTGAATGAAAGGAGCTGGCATCTCACTCTTTGAATCTTCTTTATCATGCTAGGATTAGCAGGAAAAGGAAAAAATTTCAGAATTGCACCTTGCAATGTGGAGATATTACTGTTTGTGCATTTACAATATTCATTGATTTTTGCCATTGAAAAACATGTTTTTCATATACCAGAAATGTTTGAAGCTACTGACTGAATGAAAGGAGCTGGCATCTCACTCTCTTTGAATCTTCTTTATCATGCTAGGATTAACAGGAAAAAGCTAAAAATTTCAGAATTGCACCGTGCAATGTGGAGATATTACTGTTTGTGCATTTACAATATTCATTGATTTTTGCCATTGAAAAACATGTTTTTCATATACCAGAAATGTTTGAAGCTACTGACTGAATGAAAGGAGCTGGCATCTCACTCTCTTTGAATCTTCTTTATCATGCTAGGATTAACAGGAAAAAGCTAAAAATTTCAGAATTGCACCGTGCAATGTGGAGATATTACTGTTTGTGCATTTACAATATTCATTGATTTTTGCCATTGAAAAACATGTTTTTCATATACCAGAAATGTTTGAAGCTACTGACTGAATGAAAGGAGCTGGCATCTCACTCTCTTTGAATCTTCTTTATCATGCTAGGATTAGCAGGAAAAAGCAAAAAATTTCAGAATTGCACCTTGCAATGTGGAGATATTACTGTTTGTGCATTTACAATATTCATTGATTTTTGCCATTGAAAAACATGTTTTTGATATACCAGAAATGTTTGAAGCTACTGACTGAATGAAAGGAGCTGGCATCTCACTCTCTTTGAATCTTCTTTATCATGCTAGGATTAACAGGAAAAAGCTAAAAATTTCAGAATTGCACCGTGCAATGTGGAGATATTACTGTTTGTGCATTTACAATATTCATTGATTTTTGCCATTGAAAAACATGTTTTTCATATACCAGAAATGTTTGAAGCTACTGACTGAATGAAAGGAGCTGGCATCTCACTCTCTTTGAATCTTCTTTATCATGCTAGGATTAACAGGAAAAAGCTAAAAATTTCAGAATTGCACCGTGCAATGTGGAGATATTACTGTTTGTGCATTTACAATATTCATTGATTTTTGCCATTGAAAAACATGTTTTTCATACACCAGAAATGTTTGAAGCTACTGACTGAATGAAAGGAGCTGGCATCTCACTCTCTTTGAATCTTCTTTATCATGCTAGGATTAACAGGAAAAAGCAAAAAATTTCAGAATTGCACCTTGCAATGTGGAGATATTACTGTTTGTGCATTTACAATATTCATTGATTTTTGCCATTGAAAAACATGTTTTTCATATACCAGAAATGTTTGAAGCTACTGACTGAATGAAAGGAGCTGGCATCTCACTCTCTTTGAATCTTCTTTATCATGCTAGGATTAACAGGAAAAAGCTAAAAATTTCAGAATTGCACCGTGCAATGTGGAGATATTACTGTTTGTGCATTTACAATATTCATTGATTTTTGACATTGAAAAACGTTTTTCATATACCAGAAATGTTTGAAGCTACTGACTGAATGAAAGGAGCTGGCATCTCACTCTCTTTGAATCTTCTTTATCATGCTAGGATTAGCAGGAAAAAGCAAAAAATTTCAGAATTGCACCTTGCAATGTGGAGATATTACTGTTTGTGCATTTACAATATTCATTGATTTTTGCCATTGAAAAACATGTTTTTCATATACCAGAAATGTTTGAAGCTACTGACTGAATGAAAGGAGCTGGCATCTCACTCTCTTTGAATCTTCTTTATCATGCTAGGATTAGCAGGAAAAAGCAAAAAATTTCAGAATTGCACCTTGCAATGTGGAGATATTACTGTTTGCATTTACAATATTCATTGATTTTTGCCATTGAAAAACATGTTTTTCATATACCAGAAATGTTTGAAGCTACTGACTGAATGAAAGGAGCTGGCATCTCACTCTCTTTGAATCTTCTTTATCATGCTAGGATTAACAGGAAAAAGCTAAAAATTTCAGAATTGCACCGTGCAATGTGGAGATATTACTGTTTGTGCATTTACAATATTCATTGATTTTTGCCATTGAAAAACATGTTTTTCATATACCAGAAATGTTTGAAGCTACTGACTGAATGAAAGGAGCTGGCATCTCACTCTCTTTGAATCTTCTTTATCATGCTAGGATTAACAGGAAAAAGCTAAAAATTTCAGAATTGCACCGTGCAATGTGGAGATATTACTGTTTGTGCATTTACAATATTCATTGATTTTTGCCATTGAAAAACATGTTTTTCATACACCAGAAATGTTTGAAGCTACTGACTGAATGAAAGGAGCTGGCATCTCACTCTCTTTGAATCTTCTTTATCATGCTAGGATTAACAGGAAAAAGCAAAAAATTTCAGAATTGCACCTTGCAATGTGGAGATATTACTGTTTGTGCATTTACAATATTCATTGATTTTTGCCATTGAAAAACATGTTTTTCATATACCAGAAATGTTTGAAGCTACTGACTGAATGAAAGGAGCTGGCATCTCACTCTCTTTGAATCTTCTTTATCATGCTAGGATTAACAGGAAAAAGCTAAAAATTTCAGAATTGCACCCGTGCAATGTGGAGATATTACTGTTTGTGCATTTACAATATTCATTGATTTTTGACATTGAAAAACGTTTTTCATATACCAGAAATGTTTGAAGCTACTGACTGAATGAAAGGAGCTGGCATCTCACTCTCTTTGAATCTTCTTTATCATGCTAGGATTAGCAGGAAAAAGCAAAAAATTTCAGAATTGCACCTTGCAATGTGGAGATATTACTGTTTGTGCATTTACAATATTCATTGATTTTTGCCATTGAAAAACATGTTTTTCATATACCAGAAATGTTTGAAGCTACTGACTGAATGAAAGGAGCTGGCATCTCACTCTCTTTGAATCTTCTTTATCATGCTAGGATTAGCAGGAAAAAGCAAAAAATTTCAGAATTGCACCTTGCAATGTGGAGATATTACTGTTTGCATTTACAATATTCATTGATTTTTGCCATTGAAAAACATGTTTTTCATATACCAGAAATGTTTGAAGCTACTGACTGAATGAAAGGAGCTGGCATCTCACTCTCTTTGAATCTTCTTTATCATGCTAGGATTAACAGGAAAAAGCTAAAAATTTCAGAATTGCACCGTGCAATGTGGAGATATTACTGTTTGTGCATTTACAATATTCATTGATTTTTGCCATTGAAAAACATGTTTTTCATATACCAGAAATGTTTGAAGCTACTGACTGAATGAAAGGAGCTGGCATCTCACTCTCTTTGAATCTTCTTTATCATGCTAGGATTAACAGGAAAAAGCTAAAAATTTCAGAATTGCACCGTGCAATGTGGAGATATTACTGTTTGTGCATTTACAATATTCATTGATTTTTGCCATTGAAAAACATGTTTTTCATATACCAGAAATGTTTGAAGCTACTGACTGAATGAAAGGAGCTGGCATCTCACTCTCTTTGAATCTTCTTTATCATGCTAGGATTAACAGGAAAAAGCTAAAAATTTCAGAATTGCACCGTGCAATGTGGAGATATTACTGTTTGTGCATTTACAATATTCATTGATTTTTGCCATTGAAAAACATGTTTTTCATATACCAGAAATGTTTGAAGCTACTGACTGAATGAAAGGAGCTGGCATCTCACTCTGAATCTTCTTTATCATGCTAGGATTAACAGGAAAAAGCTAAAAATTTCAGAATTGCACCGTGCAATGTGGAGATATTACTGTTTGTGCATTTACAATATTCATTGATTTTTGCCATTGAAAAACATGTTTTTCATATACCAGAAATGTTTGAAGCTACTGACTGAATGAAAGGAGCTGGCATCTCACTCTCTTTGAATCTTCTTTATCATGCTAGGATTAGCAGGAAAAAGCAAAAAATTTCAGAATTGCACCTTGCAATGTGGAGATATTACTGTTTGTGCATTTACAATATTCATTGATTTTTGCCATTGAAAAACATGTTTTTCATATACCAGAAATGTTTGAAGCTACTGACTGAATGAAAGGAGCTGGCATCTCACTCTCTTTGAATCTTCTTTATCATGCTAGGATTAACAGGAAAAAGCTAAAAATTTCAGAATTGCACCGTGCAATGTGGAGATATTACTGTTTGTGCATTTACAATATTCATTGATTTTTGCCATTGAAAAACATGTTTTTCATATACCAGAAATGTTTGAAGCTACTGACTGAATGAAAGGAGCTGGCATCTCACTCTCTTTGAATCTTCTTTATCATGCTAGGATTAACAGGAAAAAGCTAAAAATTTCAGAATTGCACCGTGCAATGTGGAGATATTACTGTTTGTGCATTTACAATATTCATTGATTTTTGCCATTGAAAAACATGTTTTTCATACACCAGAAATGTTTGAAGCTACTGACTGAATGAAAGGAGCTGGCATCTCACTCTCTTTGAATCTTCTTTATCATGCTAGGATTAACAGGAAAAAGCAAAAAATTTCAGAATTGCACCTTGCAATGTGGAGATATTACTGTTTGTGCATTTACAATATTCATTGATTTTTGCCATTGAAAAACATGTTTTTCATATACCAGAAATGTTTGAAGCTACTGACTGAATGAAAGGAGCTGGCATCTCACTCTCTTTGAATCTTCTTTATCATGCTAGGATTAGCAGGAAAAAGCAAAAAATTTCAGAATTGCACCTTGCAATGTGGAGATATTACTGTTTGTGCATTTACAATATTCATTGATTTTTGCCATTGAAAAACATGTTTTTCATATACCAGAAATGTTTGAAGCTACTGACTGAATGAAAGGAGCTGGCATCTCACTCTCTTTGAATCTTCTTTATCATGCTAGGATTAGCAGGAAAAAGCAAAAAATTTCAGAATTGCACCTTGCAATGTGGAGATATTACTGTTTGTGCATTTACAATATTCATTGATTTTTGCCATTGAAAAACATGTTTTTCATATACCAGAAATGTTTGAAGCTACTGACTGAATGAAAGGAGCTGGCATCTCACTCTCTTTGAATCTTCTTTATCATGCTAGGATTAACAGGAAAAAGCTAAAAATTTCAGAATTGCACCGTGCAATGTGGAGATATTACTGTTTGTGCATTTACAATATTCATTGATTTTTGCCATTGAAAAACATGTTTTTCATATACCAGAAATGTTTGAAGCTACTGACTGAATGAAAGGAGCTGGCATCTCACTCTCTTTGAATCTTCTTTATCATGCTAGGATTAACAGGAAAAAGCTAAAAATTTCAGAATTGCACCGTGCAATGTGGAGATATTACTGTTTGTGCATTTACAATATTCATTGATTTTTGCCATTGAAAAACATGTTTTTCATATACCAGAAATGTTTGAAGCTACTGACTGAATGAAAGGAGCTGGCATCTCACTCTCTTTGAATCTTCTTTATCATGCTAGGATTAACAGGAAAAAGCAAAAAATTTCAGAATTGCACCTTGCAATGTGGAGATATTACTGTTTGTGCATTTACAATATTCATTGATTTTTGCCATTGAAAAACATGTTTTTCATATACCAGAAATGTTTGAAGCTACTGACTGAATGAAAGGAGCTGGCATCTCACTCTCTTTGAATCTTCTTTATCATGCTAGGATTAACAGGAAAAAGCTAAAAATTTCAGAATTGCACCGTGCAATGTGGAGATATTACTGTTTGTGCATTTACAATATTCATTGATTTTTGACATTGAAAACGTTTTTCATATACCAGAAATGTTTGAAGCTACTGACTGAATGAAAGGAGCTGGCATCTCACTCTTTGAATCTTCTTTATCATGCTAGGATTAGCAGGAAAAGGAAAAAATTTCAGAATTGCACCTTGCAATGTGGAGATATTACTGTTTGTGCATTTACAATATTCATTGATTTTTGCCATTGAAAAACATGTTTTTCATATACCAGAAATGTTTGAAGCTACTGACTGAATGAAAGGAGCTGGCATCTCACTCTCTTTGAATCTTCTTTATCATGCTAGGATTAACAGGAAAAAGCTAAAAATTTCAGAATTGCACCGTGCAATGTGGAGATATTACTGTTTGTGCATTTACAATATTCATTGATTTTTGCCATTGAAAAACATGTTTTTCATATACCAGAAATGTTTGAAGCTACTGACTGAATGAAAGGAGCTGGCATCTCACTCTCTTTGAATCTTCTTTATCATGCTAGGATTAACAGGAAAAAGCTAAAAATTTCAGAATTGCACCGTGCAATGTGGAGATATTACTGTTTGTGCATTTACAATATTCATTGATTTTTGCCATTGAAAAACATGTTTTTCATATACCAGAAATGTTTGAAGCTACTGACTGAATGAAAGGAGCTGGCATCTCACTCTCTTTGAATCTTCTTTATCATGCTAGGATTAGCAGGAAAAAGCAAAAAATTTCAGAATTGCACCTTGCAATGTGGAGATATTACTGTTTGTGCATTTACAATATTCATTGATTTTTGCCATTGAAAAACATGTTTTTGATATACCAGAAATGTTTGAAGCTACTGACTGAATGAAAGGAGCTGGCATCTCACTCTCTTTGAATCTTCTTTATCATGCTAGGATTAACAGGAAAAAGCTAAAAATTTCAGAATTGCACCGTGCAATGTGGAGATATTACTGTTTGTGCATTTACAATATTCATTGATTTTTGCCATTGAAAAACATGTTTTTCATATACCAGAAATGTTTGAAGCTACTGACTGAATGAAAGGAGCTGGCATCTCACTCTCTTTGAATCTTCTTTATCATGCTAGGATTAACAGGAAAAAGCTAAAAATTTCAGAATTGCACCGTGCAATGTGGAGATATTACTGTTTGTGCATTTACAATATTCATTGATTTTTGCCATTGAAAAACATGTTTTTGATATACCAGAAATGTTTGAAGCTACTGACTGAATGAAAGGAGCTGGCATCTCACTCTCTTTGAATCTTCTTTATCATGCTAGGATTAACAGGAAAAAGCTAAAAATTTCAGAATTGCACCGTGCAATGTGGAGATATTACTGTTTGTGCATTTACAATATTCATTGATTTTTGCCATTGAAAAACATGTTTTTCATATACCAGAAATGTTTGAAGCTACTGACTGAATGAAAGGAGCTGGCATCTCACTCTCTTTGAATCTTCTTTATCATGCTAGGATTAACAGGAAAAAGCTAAAAATTTCAGAATTGCACCGTGCAATGTGGAGATATTACTGTTTGTGCATTTACAATATTCATTGATTTTTGCCATTGAAAAACATGTTTTTCATACACCAGAAATGTTTGAAGCTACTGACTGAATGAAAGGAGCTGGCATCCTCACTCTCTTTGAATCTTCTTTATCATGCTAGGATTAACAGGAAAAAGCAAAAAATTTCAGAATTGCACCTTGCAATGTGGAGATATTACTGTTTGTGCATTTACAATATTCATTGATTTTTGCCATTGAAAAACATGTTTTTCATATACCAGAAATGTTTGAAGCTACTGACTGAATGAAAGGAGCTGGCATCTCACTCTCTTTGAATCTTCTTTATCATGCTAGGATTAACAGGAAAAAGCTAAAAATTTCAGAATTGCACCGTGCAATGTGGAGATATTACTGTTTGTGCATTTACAATATTCATTGATTTTTGACATTGAAAAACGTTTTTCATATACCAGAAATGTTTGAAGCTACTGACTGAATGAAAGGAGCTGGCATCTCACTCTCTTTGAATCTTCTTTATCATGCTAGGATTAGCAGGAAAAAGCAAAAAATTTCAGAATTGCACCTTGCAATGTGGAGATATTACTGTTTGTGCATTTACAATATTCATTGATTTTTGCCATTGAAAAACATGTTTTTCATATACCAGAAATGTTTGAAGCTACTGACTGAATGAAAGGAGCTGGCATCTCACTCTCTTTGAATCTTCTTTATCATGCTAGGATTAGCAGGAAAAAGCAAAAAATTTCAGAATTGCACCTTGCAATGTGGAGATATTACTGTTTGCATTTACAATATTCATTGATTTTTGCCATTGAAAAACATGTTTTTCATATACCAGAAATGTTTGAAGCTACTGACTGAATGAAAGGAGCTGCCATCTCACTCTCTTTGAATCTTCTTTATCATGCTAGGATTAACAGGAAAAAGCTAAAAATTTCAGAATTGCACCGTGCAATGTGGAGATATTACTGTTTGTGCATTTACAATATTCATTGATTTTTGCCATTGAAAAACATGTTTTTCATATACCAGAAATGTTTGAAGCTACTGACTGAATGAAAGGAGCTGGCATCTCACTCTCTTTGAATCTTCTTTATCATGCTAGGATTAACAGGAAAAAGCTAAAAATTTCAGAATTGCACCGTGCAATGTGGAGATATTACTGTTTGTGCATTTACAATATTCATTGATTTTTGCCATTGAAAAACATGTTTTTCATACACCAGAAATGTTTGAAGCTACTGACTGAATGAAAGGAGCTGGCATCTCACTCTCTTTGAATCTTCTTTATCATGCTAGGATTAACAGGAAAAAGCAAAAAATTTCAGAATTGCACCTTGCAATGTGGAGATATTACTGTTTGTGCATTTACAATATTCATTGATTTTTGCCATTGAAAAACATGTTTTTCATATACCAGAAATGTTTGAAGCTACTGACTGAATGAAAGGAGCTGGCATCTCACTCTCTTTGAATCTTCTTTATCATGCTAGGATTAACAGGAAAAAGCTAAAAATTTCAGAATTGCACCGTGCAATGTGGAGATATTACTGTTTGTGCATTTACAATATTCATTGATTTTTGACATTGAAAAACGTTTTTCATATACCAGAAATGTTTGAAGCTACTGACTGAATGAAAGGAGCTGGCATCTCACTCTCTTTGAATCTTCTTTATCATGCTAGGATTAGCAGGAAAAAGCAAAAAATTTCAGAATTGCACCTTGCAATGTGGAGATATTACTGTTTGTGCATTTACAATATTCATTGATTTTTGCCATTGAAAAACATGTTTTTCATATACCAGAAATGTTTGAAGCTACTGACTGAATGAAAGGAGCTGGCATCTCACTCTCTTTGAATCTTCTTTATCATGCTAGGATTAGCAGGAAAAAGCAAAAAATTTCAGAATTGCACCTTGCAATGTGGAGATATTACTGTTTGCATTTACAATATTCATTGATTTTTGCCATTGAAAAACATGTTTTTCATATACCAGAAATGTTTGAAGCTACTGACTGAATGAAAGGAGCTGGCATCTCACTCTCTTTGAATCTTCTTTATCATGCTAGGATTAACAGGAAAAAGCTAAAAATTTCAGAATTGCACCGTGCAATGTGGAGATATTACTGTTTGTGCATTTACAATATTCATTGATTTTTGCCATTGAAAAACATGTTTTTCATATACCAGAAATGTTTGAAGCTACTGACTGAATGAAAGGAGCTGGCATCTCACTCTCTTTGAATCTTCTTTATCATGCTAGGATTAACAGGAAAAAGCTAAAAATTTCAGAATTGCACCGTGCAATGTGGAGATATTACTGTTTGTGCATTTACAATATTCATTGATTTTTGCCATTGAAAAACATGTTTTTCATATACCAGAAATGTTTGAAGCTACTGACTGAATGAAAGGAGCTGGCATCTCACTCTCTTTGAATCTTCTTTATCATGCTAGGATTAACAGGAAAAAGCTAAAAATTTCAGAATTGCACCGTGCAATGTGGAGATATTACTGTTTGTGCATTTACAATATTCATTGATTTTTGCCATTGAAAAACATGTTTTTCATATACCAGAAATGTTTGAAGCTACTGACTGAATGAAAGGAGCTGGCATCTCACTCTCTTTGAATCTTCTTTATCATGCTAGGATTAACAGGAAAAAGCAAAAAATTTCAGAATTGCACCTTGCAATGTGGAGATATTACTGTTTGTGCATTTACAATATTCATTGATTTTTGCCATTGAAAAACATGTTTTTCATATACCAGAAATGTTTGAAGCTACTGACTGAATGAAAGGAGCTGGCATCTCACTCTCTTTGAATCTTCTTTATCATGCTAGGATTAACAGGAAAAAGCTAAAAATTTCAGAATTGCACCGTGCAATGTGGAGATATTACTGTTTGTGCATTTACAATATTCATTGATTTTTGACATTGAAAAACGTTTTTCATATACCAGAAATGTTTGAAGCTACTGACTGAATGAAAGGAGCTGGCATCTCACTCTCTTTGAATCTTCTTTATCATGCTAGGATTAGCAGGAAAAAGCAAAAAATTTCAGAATTGCACCTTGCAATGTGGAGATATTACTGTTTGTGCATTTACAATATTCATTGATTTTTGCCATTGAAAAACATGTTTTTCATATACCAGAAATGTTTGAAGCTACTGACTGAATGAAAGGAGCTGGCATCTCACTCTCTTTGAATCTTCTTTATCATGCTAGGATTAGCAGGAAAAAGCAAAAAATTTCAGAATTGCACTTGCAATGTGGAGATATTACTGTTTGCATTTACAATATTCATTGATTTTTGCCATTGAAAAACATGTTTTTCATATACCAGAAATGTTTGAAGCTACTGACTGAATGAAAGGAGCTGGCATCTCACTCTCTTTGAATCTTCTTTATCATGCTAGGATTAACAGGAAAAAGCTAAAAATTTCAGAATTGCACCGTGCAATGTGGAGATATTACTGTTTGTGCATTTACAATATTCATTGATTTTTGCCATTGAAAAACATGTTTTTCATATACCAGAAATGTTTGAAGCTACTGACTGAATGAAAGGAGCTGGCATCTCACTCTCTTTGAATCTTCTTTATCATGCTAGGATTAACAGGAAAAAGCTAAAAATTTCAGAATTGCACCGTGCAATGTGGAGATATTACTGTTTGTGCATTTACAATATTCATTGATTTTTGCCATTGAAAAACATGTTTTTCATATACCAGAAATGTTTGAAGCTACTGACTGAATGAAAGGAGCTGGCATCTCACTCTCTTTGAATCTTCTTTATCATGCTAGGATTAACAGGAAAAAGCTAAAAATTTCAGAATTGCACCGTGCAATGTGGAGATATTACTGTTTGTGCATTTACAATATTCATTGATTTTTGCCATTGAAAAACATGTTTTTCATATACCAGAAATGTTTGAAGCTACTGACTGAATGAAAGGAGCTGGCATCTCACTCTCTTTGAATCTTCTTTATCATGCTAGGATTAACAGGAAAAAGCAAAAAATTTCAGAATTGCACCTTGCAATGTGGAGATATTACTGTTTGTGCATTTACAATATTCATTGATTTTTGCCATTGAAAAACATGTTTTTCATATACCAGAAA
>NW_027369302.1:0-43679 GCF_046119375.1 Phyllobates terribilis
GAATTGCACCTTGCAATGTGGAGATATTACTGTTTGTGCATTTACAATATTCATTGATTTTTGCCATTGAAAAACATGTTTTTCATATACCAGAAATGTTTGAAGCTACTGACTGAATGAAAGGAGCTGGCATCTCACTCTCTTTGAATCTTCTTTATCATGCTAGGATTAACAGGAAAAAGCTAAAAATTTCAGAATTGCACCGTGCAATGTGGAGATATTACTGTTTGTGCATTTACAATATTCATTGATTTTTGCCATTGAAAAACGTTTTTCATATACCAGAAATGTTTGAAGCTACTGACTGAATGAAAGGAGCTGGCATCTCACTCTCTTTGAATCTTCTTTATCATGCTAGGATTAACAGGAAAAAGCTAAAAATTTCAGAATTGCACCGTGCAATGTGGAGATATTACTGTTTGTGCATTTACAATATTCATTGATTTTTGCCATTGAAAAACATGTTTTTCATATACCAGAAATGTTTGAAGCTACTGACTGAATGAAAGGAGCTGGCATCTCACTCTCTTTGAATCTTCTTTATCATGCTAGGATTAGCAGGAAAAAGCAAAAAATTTCAGAATTGCACCTTGCAATGTGGAGATATTACTGTTTGTGCATTTACAATATTCATTGATTTTTGCCATTGAAAAACATGTTTTTCATATACCAGAAATGTTTGAAGCTACTGACTGAATGAAAGGAGCTGGCATCTCACTCTCTTTGAATCTTCTTTATCATGCTAGGATTAACAGGAAAAAGCTAAAAATTTCAGAATTGCACCGTGCAATGTGGAGATATTACTGTTTGTGCATTTACAATATTCATTGATTTTTGCCATTGAAAAACGTTTTTCATATACCAGAAATGTTTGAAGCTACTGACTGAATGAAAGGAGCTGGCATCTCACTCTCTTTGAATCTTCTTTATCATGCTAGGATTAGCAGGAAAAAGCAAAAAATTTCAGAATTGCACCTTGCAATGTGGAGATATTACTGTTTGTGCATTTACAATATTCATTGATTTTTGCCATTGAAAAACATGTTTTTCATATACCAGAAATGTTTGAAGCTACTGACTGAATGAAAGGAGCTGGCATCTCACTCTCTTTGAATCTTCTTTATCATGCTAGGATTAACAGGAAAAAGCAAAAAATTTCAGAATTGCACCTTGCAATGTGGAGATATTACTGTTTGTGCATTTACAATATTCATTGATTTTTGCCATTGAAAAACATGTTTTTCATATACCAGAAATGTTTGAAGCTACTGACTGAATGAAAGGAGCTGGCATCTCACTCTCTTTGAATCTTCTTTATCATGCTAGGATTAGCAGGAAAAAGCAAAAAATTTCAGAATTGCACCTTGCAATGTGGAGATATTACTGTTTGTGCATTTACAATATTCATTGATTTTTGCCATTGAAAAACATGTTTTTCATATACCAGAAATGTTTGAAGCTACTGACTGAATGAAAGGAGCTGGCATCTCACTCTCTTTGAATCTTCTTTATCATGCTAGGATTAACAGGAAAAAGCAAAAAATTTCAGAATTGCACCTTGCAATGTGGAGATATTACTGTTTGTGCATTTACAATATTCATTGATTTTTGCCATTGAAAAACATGTTTTTCATATACCAGAAATGTTTGAAGCTACTGACTGAATGAAAGGAGCTGGCATCTCACTCTCTTTGAATCTTCTTTATCATGCTAGGATTAACAGGAAAAAGCTAAAAATTTCAGAATTGCACCGTGCAATGTGGAGATATTACTGTTTGTGCATTTACAATATTCATTGATTTTTGCCATTGAAAAACGTTTTTCATATACCAGAAATGTTTGAAGCTACTGACTGAATGAAAGGAGCTGGCATCTCACTCTCTTTGAATCTTCTTTATCATGCTAGGATTAGCAGGAAAAAGCAAAAAATTTCAGAATTGCACCTTGCAATGTGGAGATATTACTGTTTGTGCATTTACAATATTCATTGATTTTTGCCATTGAAAAACATGTTTTTCATATACCAGAAATGTTTGAAGCTACTGACTGAATGAAAGGAGCTGGCATCTCACTCTCTTTGAATCTTCTTTATCATGCTAGGATTAACAGGAAAAAGCAAAAAATTTCAGAATTGCACCGTGCAATGTGGAGATATTACTGTTTGTGCATTTACAATATTCATTGATTTTTGCCATTGAAAAACATGTTTTTCATATACCAGAAATGTTTGAAGCTACTGACTGAATGAAAGGAGCTGGCATCTCACTCTCTTTGAATCTTCTTTATCATGCTAGGATTAGCAGGAAAAAGCAAAAAATTTCAGAATTGCACCTTGCAATGTGGAGATATTACTGTTTGTGCATTTACAATATTCATTGATTTTTGCCATTGAAAAACGTTTTTCATATACCAGAAATGTTTGAAGCTACTGACTGAATGAAAGGAGCTGGCATCTCACTCTCTTTGAATCTTCTTTATCATGCTAGGATTAACAGGAAAAAGCTAAAAATTTCAGAATTGCACCGTGCAATGTGGAGATATTACTGTTTGTGCATTTACAATATTCATTGATTTTTGCCATTGAAAAACATGTTTTTCATATACCAGAAATGTTTGAAGCTACTGACTGAATGAAAGGAGCTGGCATCTCACTCTCTTTGAATCTTCTTTATCATGCTAGGATTAGCAGGAAAAAGCAAAAAATTTCAGAATTGCACCTTGCAATGCGGAGATATTACTGTTTGTGCATTTACAATATTCATTGATTTTTGCCATTGAAAAACATGTTTTTCATATACCAGAAATGTTTGAAGCTACTGACTGAATGAAAGGAGCTGGCATCTCACTCTCTTTGAATCTTCTTTATCATGCTAGGATTAACAGGAAAAAGCAAAAAATTTCAGAATTGCACCTTGCAATGTGGAGATATTACTGTTTGTGCATTTACAATATTCATTGATTTTTGCCATTGAAAAACGTTTTTCATATACCAGAAATGTTTGAAGCTACTGACTGAATGAAAGGAGCTGGCATCTCACTCTCTTTGAATCTTCTTTATCATGCTAGGATTAGCAGGAAAAAGCAAAAAATTTCAGAATTGCACCTTGCAATGTGGAGATATTACTGTTTGTGCATTTACAATATTCATTGATTTTTGCCATTGAAAAACGTTTTTCATATACCAGAAATGTTTGAAGCTACTGACTGAATGAAAGGAGCTGGCATCTCACTCTCTTTGAATCTTCTTTATCATGCTAGGATTAACAGGAAAAAGCAAAAAATTTCAGAATTGCACCTTGCAATGTGGAGATATTACTGTTTGTGCATTTACAATATTCATTGATTTTTGCCATTGAAAAACATGTTTTTCATATACCAGAAATGTTTGAAGCTACTGACTGAATGAAAGGAGCTGGCATCTCACTCTCTTTGAATCTTCTTTATCATGCTAGGATTAGCAGGAAAAAGCAAAAAATTTCAGAATTGCACCTTGCAATGTGGAGATATTACTGTTTGTGCATTTACAATATTCATTGATTTTTGCCATTGAAAAACATGTTTTTCATATACCAGAAATGTTTGAAGCTACTGACTGAATGAAAGGAGCTGGCATCTCACTCTCTTTGAATCTTCTTTATCATGCTAGGATTAACAGGAAAAAGCTAAAAATTTCAGAATTGCACCGTGCAATGTGGAGATATTACTGTTTGTGCATTTACAATATTCATTGATTTTTGCCATTGAAAAACATGTTTTTCATATACCAGAAATGTTTGAAGCTACTGACTGAATGAAAGGAGCTGGCATCTCACTCTGAATCTTCTTTATCATGCTAGGATTAGCAGGAAAAAGCAAAAAATTTCAGAATTGCACCTTGCAATGCGGAGATATTACTGTTTGTGCATTTACAATATTCATTGATTTTTGCCATTGAAAAACATGTTTTTCATATACCAGAAATGTTTGAAGCTACTGACTGAATGAAAGGAGCTGGCATCTCACTCTCTTTGAATCTTCTTTATCATGCTAGGATTAACAGGAAAAAGCAAAAAATTTCAGAATTGCACCTTGCAATGTGGAGATATTACTGTTTGTGCATTTACAATATTCATTGATTTTTGCCATTGAAAAACGTTTTTCATATACCAGAAATGTTTGAAGCTACTGACTGAATGAAAGGAGCTGGCATCTCACTCTCTTTGAATCTTCTTTATCATGCTAGGATTAACAGGAAAAAGCTAAAAATTTCAGAATTGCACCGTGCAATGTGGAGATATTACTGTTTGTGCATTTACAATATTCATTGATTTTTGCCATTGAAAAACATGTTTTTCATATACCAGAAATGTTTGAAGCTACTGACTGAATGAAAGGAGCTGGCATCTCACTCTCTTTGAATCTTCTTTATCATGCTAGGATTAGCAGGAAAAAGCAAAAAATTTCAGAATTGCACCTTGCAATGTGGAGATATTACTGTTTGTGCATTTACAATATTCATTGATTTTTGCCATTGAAAAACGTTTTTCATATACCAGAAATGTTTGAAGCTACTGACTGAATGAAAGGAGCTGGCATCTCACTCTCTTTGAATCTTCTTTATCATGCTAGGATTAGCAGGAAAAAGCAAAAAATTTCAGAATTGCACCTTGCAATGTGGAGATATTACTGTTTGTGCATTTACAATATTCATTGATTTTTGCCATTGAAAAACATGTTTTTCATATACCAGAAATGTTTGAAGCTACTGACTGAATGAAAGGAGCTGGCATCTCACTCTCTTTGAATCTTCTTTATCATGCTAGGATTAACAGGAAAAAGCAAAAAATTTCAGAATTGCACCTTGCAATGTGGAGATATTACTGTTTGTGCATTTACAATATTCATTGATTTTTGCCATTGAAAAACATGTTTTTCATATACCAGAAATGTTTGAAGCTACTGACTGAATGAAAGGAGCTGGCATCTCACTCTCTTTGAATCTTCTTTATCATGCTAGGATTAACAGGAAAAAGCTAAAAATTTCAGAATTGCACCGTGCAATGTGGAGATATTACTGTTTGTGCATTTACAATATTCATTGATTTTTGCCATTGAAAAACATGTTTTTCATATACCAGAAATGTTTGAAGCTACTGACTGAATGAAAGGAGCTGGCATCTCACTCTCTTTGAATCTTCTTTATCATGCTAGGATTAACAGGAAAAAGCAAAAAATTTCAGAATTGCACCTTGCAATGTGGAGATATTACTGTTTGTGCATTTACAATATTCATTGATTTTTGCCATTGAAAAACATGTTTTTCATATACCAGAAATGTTTGAAGCTACTGACTGAATGAAAGGAGCTGGCATCTCACTCTCTTTGAATCTTCTTTATCATGCTAGGATTAGCAGGAAAAAGCAAAAAATTTCAGAATTGCACCTTGCAATGTGGAGATATTACTGTTTGTGCATTTACAATATTCATTGATTTTTGCCATTGAAAAACATGTTTTTCATATACCAGAAATGTTTGAAGCTACTGACTGAATGAAAGGAGCTGGCATCTCACTCTCTTTGAATCTTCTTTATCATGCTAGGATTAACAGGAAAAAGCTAAAAATTTCAGAATTGCACCGTGCAATGTGGAGATATTACTGTTTGTGCATTTACAATATTCATTGATTTTTGCCATTGAAAAACATGTTTTTCATATACCAGAAATGTTTGAAGCTACTGACTGAATGAAAGGAGCTGGCATCTCACTCTCTTTGAATCTTCTTTATCATGCTAGGATTAGCAGGAAAAAGCAAAAAATTTCAGAATTGCACCTTGCAATGCGGAGATATTACTGTTTGTGCATTTACAATATTCATTGATTTTTGCCATTGAAAAACATGTTTTTCATATACCAGAAATGTTTGAAGCTACTGACTGAATGAAAGGAGCTGGCATCTCACTCTCTTTGAATCTTCTTTATCATGCTAGGATTAACAGGAAAAAGCAAAAAATTTCAGAATTGCACCTTGCAATGTGGAGATATTACTGTTTGTGCATTTACAATATTCATTGATTTTTGCCATTGAAAAACGTTTTTCATATACCAGAAATGTTTGAAGCTACTGACTGAATGAAAGGAGCTGGCATCTCACTCTCTTTGAATCTTCTTTATCATGCTAGGATTAACAGGAAAAAGCTAAAAATTTCAGAATTGCACCGTGCAATGTGGAGATATTACTGTTTGTGCATTTACAATATTCATTGATTTTTGCCATTGAAAAACATGTTTTTCATATACCAGAAATGTTTGAAGCTACTGACTGAATGAAAGGAGCTGGCATCTCACTCTCTTTGAATCTTCTTTATCATGCTAGGATTAGCAGGAAAAAGCAAAAAATTTCAGAATTGCACCTTGCAATGTGGAGATATTACTGTTTGTGCATTTACAATATTCATTGATTTTTGCCATTGAAAAACGTTTTTCATATACCAGAAATGTTTGAAGCTACTGACAATGAAAGGAGCTGGCATCTCACTCTCTTTGAATCTTCTTTATCATGCTAGGATTAACAGGAAAAAGCAAAAAATTTCAGAATTGCACCTTGCAATGTGGAGATATTACTGTTTGTGCATTTACAATATTCATTGATTTTTGCCATTGAAAAACATGTTTTTCATATACCAGAAATGTTTGAAGCTACTGACTGAATGAAAGGAGCTGGCATCTCACTCTCTTTGAATCTTCTTTATCATGCTAGGATTAACAGGAAAAAGGTAAAAATTTCAGAATTGCACCGTGCAATGTGGAGATATTACTGTTTGTGCATTTACAATATTCATTGATTTTTGCCATTGAAAAACATGTTTTTCATATACCAGAAATGTTTGAAGCTACTGACTGAATGAAAGGAGCTGGCATCTCACTCTCTTTGAATCTTCTTTATCATGCTAGGATTAACAGGAAAAAGCTAAAAATTTCAGAATTGCACCGTGCAATGTGGAGATATTACTGTTTGTGCATTTACAATATTCATTGATTTTTGCCATTGAAAAACATGTTTTTCATATACCAGAAATGTTTGAAGCTACTGACTGAATGAAAGGAGCTGGCATCTCACTCTCTTTGAATCTTCTTTATCATGCTAGGATTAGCAGGAAAAAGCAAAAAATTTCAGAATTGCACCTTGCAATGTGGAGATATTACTGTTTGTGCATTTACAATATTCATTGATTTTTGCCATTGAAAAACATGTTTTTCATATACCAGAAATGTTTGAAGCTACTGACTGAATGAAAGGAGCTGGCATCTCACTCTCTTTGAATCTTCTTTATCATGCTAGGATTAGCAGGAAAAAGCTAAAAATTTCAGAATTGCACCGTGCAATGTGGAGATATTGCTGTTTGTGCATTTACAATATTCATTGATTTTTGCCATTGAAAAACATGTTTTTCATATACCAGAAATTTTTGAAGCTACTGACTGAATGAAAGGAGCTGGCATCTCACTCTCTTTGAATCTTCTTTATCATGCTAGGATTAGCAGGAAAAAGCAAAAAATTTCAGAATTGCACCTTGCAATGCGGAGATATTACTGTTTGTGCATTTACAATATTCATTGATTTTTGCCATTGAAAAACATGTTTTTCATATACCAGAAATGTTTGAAGCTACTGATTGAATGAAAGGAGCTGGCATCTCACTCTCTTTGAATCTTCTTTATCATGCTAGGATTAACAGGAAAAAGCAAAAAATTTCAGAATTGCACCTTGCAATGTGGAGATATTACTGTTTGTGCATTTACAATATTCATTGATTTTTGCCATTGAAAAACGTTTTTCATATACCAGAAATGTTTGAAGCTACTGACTGAATGAAAGGAGCTGGCATCTCACTCTCTTTGAATCTTCTTTATCATGCTAGGATTAGCAGGAAAAAGCAAAAAATTTCAGAATTGCACCTTGCAATGTGGAGATATTACTGTTTGTGCATTTACAATATTCATTGACTTTTGCCATTGAAAAACATGTTTTTCATATACCAGAAATGTTTGAAGCTACTGACTGAATGAAAGGAGCTGGCATCTCACTCTCTTTGAATCTTCTTTATCATGCTAGGATTAACAGGAAAAAGCAAAAAATTTCAGAATTGCACCTTGCAATGTGGAGATATTACTGTTTGTGCATTTACAATATTCATTGATTTTTGCCATTGAAAAACATGTTTTTCATATACCAGAAATGTTTGAAGCTACTGACTGAATGAAAGGAGCTGGCATCTCACTCTCTTTGAATCTTCTTTATCATGCTAGGATTAGCAGGAAAAAGCAAAAAATTTCAGAATTGCACCTTGCAATGTGGAGATATTACTGTTTGTGCATTTACAATATTCATTGATTTTTGCCATTGAAAAACGTTTTTCATATACCAGAAATGTTTGAAGCTACTGACAATGAAAGGAGCTGGCATCTCACTCTCTTTGAATCTTCTTTATCATGCTAGGATTAACAGGAAAAAGCAAAAAATTTCAGAATTGCACCTTGCAATGTGGAGATATTACTGTTTGTGCATTTACAATATTCATTGATTTTTGCCATTGAAAAACATGTTTTTCATATACCAGAAATGTTTGAAGCTACTGACTGAATGAAAGGAGCTGGCATCTCACTCTCTTTGAATCTTCTTTATCATGCTAGGATTAACAGGAAAAAGCTAAAAATTTCAGAATTGCACCGTGCAATGTGGAGATATTACTGTTTGTGCATTTACAATATTCATTGATTTTTGCCATTGAAAAACATGTTTTTCATATACCAGAAATGTTTGAAGCTACTGACTGAATGAAAGGAGCTGGCATCTCACTCTCTTTGAATCTTCTTTATCATGCTAGGATTAGCAGGAAAAAGCTAAAAATTTCAGAATTGCACCGTGCAATGTGGAGATATTACTGTTTGTGCATTTACAATATTCATTGATTTTTGCCATTGAAAAACATGTTTTTCATATACCAGAAATTTTTGAAGCTACTGACTGAATGAAAGGAGCTGGCATCTCACTCTCTTTGAATCTTCTTTATCATGCTAGGATTAGCAGGAAAAAGCAAAAAATTTCAGAATTGCACCTTGCAATGCGGAGATATTACTGTTTGTGCATTTACAATATTCATTGATTTTTGCCATTGAAAAACATGTTTTTCATATACCAGAAATGTTTGAAGCTACTGATTGAATGAAAGGAGCTGGCATCTCACTCTCTTTGAATCTTCTTTATCATGCTAGGATTAACAGGAAAAAGCAAAAAATTTCAGAATTGCACCTTGCAATGTGGAGATATTACTGTTTGTGCATTTACAATATTCATTGATTTTTGCCATTGAAAAACGTTTTTCATATACCAGAAATGTTTGAAGCTACTGACTGAATGAAAGGAGCTGGCATCTCACTCTCTTTGAATCTTCTTTATCATGCTAGGATTAGCAGGAAAAAGCAAAAAATTTCAGAATTGCACCTTGCAATGTGGAGATATTACTGTTTGTGCATTTACAATATTCATTGATTTTTGCCATTGAAAAACATGTTTTTCATATACCAGAAATGTTTGAAGCTACTGACTGAATGAAAGGAGCTGGCATCTCACTCTCTTTGAATCTTCTTTATCATGCTAGGATTAACAGGAAAAAGCAAAAAATTTCAGAATTGCACCTTGCAATGTGGAGATATTACTGTTTGTGCATTTACAATATTCATTGATTTTTGCCATTGAAAAACATGTTTTTCATATACCAGAAATGTTTGAAGCTACTGACTGAATGAAAGGAGCTGGCATCTCACTCTCTTTGAATCTTCTTTATCATGCTAGGATTAGCAGGAAAAAGCAAAAAATTTCAGAATTGCACCTTGCAATGTGGAGATATTACTGTTTGTGCATTTACAATATTCATTGATTTTTGCCATTGAAAAACGTTTTTCATATACCAGAAATGTTTGAAGCTACTGACAATGAAAGGAGCTGGCATCTCACTCTCTTTGAATCTTCTTTATCATGCTAGGATTAACAGGAAAAAGCAAAAAATTTCAGAATTGCACCTTGCAATGTGGAGATATTACTGTTTGTGCATTTACAATATTCATTGATTTTTGCCATTGAAAAACATGTTTTTCATATACCAGAAATGTTTGAAGCTACTGACTGAATGAAAGGAGCTGGCATCTCACTCTCTTTGAATCTTCTTTATCATGCTAGGATTAACAGGAAAAAGGTAAAAATTTCAGAATTGCACCGTGCAATGTGGAGATATTACTGTTTGTGCATTTACAATATTCATTGATTTTTGCCATTGAAAAACATGTTTTTCATATACCAGAAATGTTTGAAGCTACTGACTGAATGAAAGGAGCTGGCATCTCACTCTCTTTGAATCTTCTTTATCATGCTAGGATTAACAGGAAAAAGCTAAAAATTTCAGAATTGCACCGTGCAATGTGGAGATATTACTGTTTGTGCATTTACAATATTCATTGATTTTTGCCATTGAAAAACATGTTTTTCATATACCAGAAATGTTTGAAGCTACTGACTGAATGAAAGGAGCTGGCATCTCACTCTCTTTGAATCTTCTTTATCATGCTAGGATTAGCAGGAAAAAGCAAAAAATTTCAGAATTGCACCTTGCAATGTGGAGATATTACTGTTTGTGCATTTACAATATTCATTGATTTTTGCCATTGAAAAACATGTTTTTCATATACCAGAAATGTTTGAAGCTACTGACTGAATGAAAGGAGCTGGCATCTCACTCTCTTTGAATCTTCTTTATCATGCTAGGATTAGCAGGAAAAAGCTAAAAATTTCAGAATTGCACCGTGCAATGTGGAGATATTACTGTTTGTGCATTTACAATATTCATTGATTTTTGCCATTGAAAAACATGTTTTTCATATACCAGAAATTTTTGAAGCTACTGACTGAATGAAAGGAGCTGGCATCTCACTCTCTTTGAATCTTCTTTATCATGCTAGGATTAGCAGGAAAAAGCAAAAAATTTCAGAATTGCACCTTGCAATGCGGAGATATTACTGTTTGTGCATTTACAATATTCATTGATTTTTGCCATTGAAAAACATGTTTTTCATATACCAGAAATGTTTGAAGCTACTGATTGAAAGGAGCTGGCATCTCACTCTCTTTGAATCTTCTTTATCATGCTAGGATTAACAGGAAAAAGCAAAAAATTTCAGAATTGCACCTTGCAATGTGGAGATATTACTGTTTGTGCATTTACAATATTCATTGATTTTTGCCATTGAAAAACGTTTTTCATATACCAGAAATGTTTGAAGCTACTGACTGAATGAAAGGAGCTGGCATCTCACTCTCTTTGAATCTTCTTTATCATGCTAGGATTAGCAGGAAAAAGCAAAAAATTTCAGAATTGCACCTTGCAATGTGGAGATATTACTGTTTGTGCATTTACAATATTCATTGATTTTTGCCATTGAAAAACATGTTTTTCATATACCAGAAATGTTTGAAGCTACTGACTGAATGAAAGGAGCTGGCATCTCACTCTCTTTGAATCTTCTTTATCATGCTAGGATTAGCAGGAAAAAGCAAAAAATTTCAGAATTGCACCTTGCAATGCGGAGATATTACTGTTTGTGCATTTACAATATTCATTGATTTTTGCCATTGAAAAACATGTTTTTCATATACCAGAAATGTTTGAAGCTACTGACTGAATGAAAGGAGCTGGCATCTCACTCTCTTTGAATCTTCTTTATCATGCTAGGATTAACAGGAAAAAGCAAAAAATTTCAGAATTGCACCTTGCAATGTGGAGATATTACTGTTTGTGCATTTACAATATTCATTGATTTTTGCCATTGAAAAACGTTTTTCATATACCAGAAATGTTTGAAGCTACTGACTGAATGAAAGGAGCTGGCATCTCACTCTCTTTGAATCTTCTTTATCATGCTAGGATTAACAGGAAAAAGCTAAAAATTTCAGAATTGCACCGTGCAATGTGGAGATATTACTGTTTGTGCATTTACAATATTCATTGATTTTTGCCATTGAAAAACATGTTTTTCATATACCAGAAATGTTTGAAGCTACTGACTGAATGAAAGGAGCTGGCATCTCACTCTCTTTGAATCTTCTTTATCATGCTAGGATTAGCAGGAAAAAGCAAAAAATTTCAGAATTGCACCTTGCAATGTGGAGATATTACTGTTTGTGCATTTACAATATTCATTGATTTTTGCCATTGAAAAACGTTTTTCATATACCAGAAATGTTTGAAGCTACTGACAATGAAAGGAGCTGGCATCTCACTCTCTTTGAATCTTCTTTATCATGCTAGGATTAACAGGAAAAAGCAAAAAATTTCAGAATTGCACCTTGCAATGTGGAGATATTACTGTTTGTGCATTTACAATATTCATTGATTTTTGCCATTGAAAAACATGTTTTTCATATACCAGAAATGTTTGAAGCTACTGACTGAATGAAAGGAGCTGGCATCTCACTCTCTTTGAATCTTCTTTATCATGCTAGGATTAACAGGAAAAAGGTAAAAATTTCAGAATTGCACCGTGCAATGTGGAGATATTACTGTTTGTGCATTTACAATATTCATTGATTTTTGCCATTGAAAAACATGTTTTTCATATACCAGAAATGTTTGAAGCTACTGACTGAATGAAAGGAGCTGGCATCTCACTCTCTTTGAATCTTCTTTATCATGCTAGGATTAACAGGAAAAAGCTAAAAATTTCAGAATTGCACCGTGCAATGTGGAGATATTACTGTTTGTGCATTTACAATATTCATTGATTTTTGCCATTGAAAAACATGTTTTTCATATACCAGAAATGTTTGAAGCTACTGACTGAATGAAAGGAGCTGGCATCTCACTCTCTTTGAATCTTCTTTATCATGCTAGGATTAGCAGGAAAAAGCAAAAAATTTCAGAATTGCACCTTGCAATGTGGAGATATTACTGTTTGTGCATTTACAATATTCATTGATTTTTGCCATTGAAAAACATGTTTTTCATATACCAGAAATGTTTGAAGCTACTGACTGAATGAAAGGAGCTGGCATCTCACTCTCTTTGAATCTTCTTTATCATGCTAGGATTAGCAGGAAAAAGCTAAAAATTTCAGAATTGCACCGTGCAATGTGGAGATATTACTGTTTGTGCATTTACAATATTCATTGATTTTTGCCATTGAAAAACATGTTTTTCATATACCAGAAATTTTTGAAGCTACTGACTGAATGAAAGGAGCTGGCATCTCACTCTCTTTGAATCTTCTTTATCATGCTAGGATTAGCAGGAAAAAGCAAAAAATTTCAGAATTGCACCTTGCAATGCGGAGATATTACTGTTTGTGCATTTACAATATTCATTGATTTTTGCCATTGAAAAACATGTTTTTCATATACCAGAAATGTTTGAAGCTACTGATTGAATGAAAGGAGCTGGCATCTCACTCTCTTTGAATCTTCTTTATCATGCTAGGATTAACAGGAAAAAGCAAAAAATTTCAGAATTGCACCTTGCAATGTGGAGATATTACTGTTTGTGCATTTACAATATTCATTGATTTTTGCCATTGAAAAACGTTTTTCATATACCAGAAATGTTTGAAGCTACTGACTGAATGAAAGGAGCTGGCATCTCACTCTCTTTGAATCTTCTTTATCATGCTAGGATTAGCAGGAAAAAGCAAAAAATTTCAGAATTGCACCTTGCAATGTGGAGATATTACTGTTTGTGCATTTACAATATTCATTGATTTTTGCCATTGAAAAACATGTTTTTCATATACCAGAAATGTTTGAAGCTACTGACTGAATGAAAGGAGCTGGCATCTCACTCTCTTTGAATCTTCTTTATCATGCTAGGATTAACAGGAAAAAGCAAAAAATTTCAGAATTGCACCTTGCAATGTGGAGATATTACTGTTTGTGCATTTACAATATTCATTGATTTTTGCCATTGAAAAACATGTTTTTCATATACCAGAAATGTTTGAAGCTACTGACTGAATGAAAGGAGCTGGCATCTCACTCTCTTTGAATCTTCTTTATCATGCTAGGATTAGCAGGAAAAAGCAAAAAATTTCAGAATTGCACCTTGCAATGTGGAGATATTACTGTTTGTGCATTTACAATATTCATTGATTTTTGCCATTGAAAAACGTTTTTCATATACCAGAAATGTTTGAAGCTACTGACAATGAAAGGAGCTGGCATCTCACTCTCTTTGAATCTTCTTTATCATGCTAGGATTAACAGGAAAAAGCAAAAAATTTCAGAATTGCACCTTGCAATGTGGAGATATTACTGTTTGTGCATTTACAATATTCATTGATTTTTGCCATTGAAAAACATGTTTTTCATATACCAGAAATGTTTGAAGCTACTGACTGAATGAAAGGAGCTGGCATCTCACTCTCTTTGAATCTTCTTTATCATGCTAGGATTAACAGGAAAAAGGTAAAAATTTCAGAATTGCACCGTGCAATGTGGAGATATTACTGTTTGTGCATTTACAATATTCATTGATTTTTGCCATTGAAAAACATGTTTTTCATATACCAGAAATGTTTGAAGCTACTGACTGAATGAAAGGAGCTGGCATCTCACTCTCTTTGAATCTTCTTTATCATGCTAGGATTAACAGGAAAAAGCTAAAAATTTCAGAATTGCACCGTGCAATGTGGAGATATTACTGTTTGTGCATTTACAATATTCATTGATTTTTGCCATTGAAAAACATGTTTTTCATATACCAGAAATGTTTGAAGCTACTGACTGAATGAAAGGAGCTGGCATCTCACTCTCTTTGAATCTTCTTTATCATGCTAGGATTAGCAGGAAAAAGCAAAAAATTTCAGAATTGCACCTTGCAATGTGGAGATATTACTGTTTGTGCATTTACAATATTCATTGATTTTTGCCATTGAAAAACATGTTTTTCATATACCAGAAATGTTTGAAGCTACTGACTGAATGAAAGGAGCTGGCATCTCACTCTCTTTGAATCTTCTTTATCATGCTAGGATTAGCAGGAAAAAGCTAAAAATTTCAGAATTGCACCGTGCAATGTGGAGATATTACTGTTTGTGCATTTACAATATTCATTGATTTTTGCCATTGAAAAACATGTTTTTCATATACCAGAAATTTTTGAAGCTACTGACTGAATGAAAGGAGCTGGCATCTCACTCTCTTTGAATCTTCTTTATCATGCTAGGATTAGCAGGAAAAAGCAAAAAATTTCAGAATTGCACCTTGCAATGCGGAGATATTACTGTTTGTGCATTTACAATATTCATTGATTTTTGCCATTGAAAAACATGTTTTTCATATACCAGAAATGTTTGAAGCTACTGATTGAAAGGAGCTGGCATCTCACTCTCTTTGAATCTTCTTTATCATGCTAGGATTAACAGGAAAAAGCAAAAAATTTCAGAATTGCACCTTGCAATGTGGAGATATTACTGTTTGTGCATTTACAATATTCATTGATTTTTGCCATTGAAAAACGTTTTTCATATACCAGAAATGTTTGAAGCTACTGACTGAATGAAAGGAGCTGGCATCTCACTCTCTTTGAATCTTCTTTATCATGCTAGGATTAGCAGGAAAAAGCAAAAAATTTCAGAATTGCACCTTGCAATGTGGAGATATTACTGTTTGTGCATTTACAATATTCATTGATTTTTGCCATTGAAAAACATGTTTTTCATATACCAGAAATGTTTGAAGCTACTGACTGAATGAAAGGAGCTGGCATCTCACTCTCTTTGAATCTTCTTTATCATGCTAGGATTAACAGGAAAAAGCAAAAAATTTCAGAATTGCACCTTGCAATGTGGAGATATTACTGTTTGTGCATTTACAATATTCATTGATTTTTGCCATTGAAAAACATGTTTTTCATATACCAGAAATGTTTGAAGCTACTGACTGAATGAAAGGAGCTGGCATCTCACTCTCTTTGAATCTTCTTTATCATGCTAGGATTAACAGGAAAAAGCTAAAAATTTCAGAATTGCACTGTGCAATGTGGAGATATTACTGTTTGTGCATTTACAATATTCATTGATTTTTGCCATTGAAAAACATTTTTTTCATATACCAGAAATGTTTGAAGCTACTGACTGAATGAAAGGAGCTGGCATCTCACTCTCTTTGAATCTTCTTTATCATGCTAGGATTAGCAGGAAAAAGCAAAAAATTTCAGAATTGCACCTTGCAATGTGGAGATATTACTGTTTGTGCATTTACAATATTCATTGATTTTTGCCATTGAAAAACATGTTTTTCATATACCAGAAATGTTTGAAGCTACTGACTGAATGAAAGGAGCTGGCATCTCACTCTCTTTGAATCTTCTTTATCATGCTAGGATTAGCAGGAAAAAGCAAAAAATTTCAGAATTGCACCTTGCAATGCGGAGATATTACTGTTTGTGCATTTACAATATTCATTGATTTTTGCCATTGAAAAACATGTTTTTCATATACCAGAAATGTTTGAAGCTACTGACTGAATGAAAGGAGCTGGCATCTCACTCTCTTTGAATCTTCTTTATCATGCTAGGATTAACAGGAAAAAGCAAAAAATTTCAGAATTGCACCTTGCAATGTGGAGATATTACTGTTTGTGCATTTACAATATTCATTGATTTTTGCCATTGAAAAACGTTTTTCATATACCAGAAATGTTTGAAGCTACTGACTGAATGAAAGGAGCTGGCATCTCACTCTCTTTGAATCTTCTTTATCATGCTAGGATTAACAGGAAAAAGCTAAAAATTTCAGAATTGCACCGTGCAATGTGGAGATATTACTGTTTGTGCATTTACAATATTCATTGATTTTTGCCATTGAAAAACATGTTTTTCATATACCAGAAATGTTTGAAGCTACTGACTGAATGAAAGGAGCTGGCATCTCACTCTCTTTGAATCTTCTTTATCATGCTAGGATTAGCAGGAAAAAGCAAAAAATTTCAGAATTGCACCTTGCAATGTGGAGATATTACTGTTTGTGCATTTACAATATTCATTGATTTTTGCCATTGAAAAACGTTTTTCATATACCAGAAATGTTTGAAGCTACTGACTGAATGAAAGGAGCTGGCATCTCACTCTCTTTGAATCTTCTTTATCATGCTAGGATTAGCAGGAAAAAGCAAAAAATTTCAGAATTGCACCTTGCAATGCGGAGATATTACTGTTTGTGCATTTACAATATTCATTGATTTTTGCCATTGAAAAACATGTTTTTCATATACCAGAAATGTTTGAAGCTACTGACTGAATGAAAGGAGCTGGCATCTCACTCTCTTTGAATCTTCTTTATCATGCTAGGATTAACAGGAAAAAGCAAAAAATTTCAGAATTGCACCTTGCAATGTGGAGATATTACTGTTTGTGCATTTACAATATTCATTGATTTTTGCCATTGAAAAACGTTTTTCATATACCAGAAATGTTTGAAGCTACTGACTGAATGAAAGGAGCTGGCATCTCACTCTCTTTGAATCTTCTTTATCATGCTAGGATTAACAGGAAAAAGCTAAAAATTTCAGAATTGCACCGTGCAATGTGGAGATATTACTGTTTGTGCATTTACAATATTCATTGATTTTTGCCATTGAAAAACATGTTTTTCATATACCAGAAATGTTTGAAGCTACTGACTGAATGAAAGGAGCTGGCATCTCACTCTCTTTGAATCTTCTTTATCATGCTAGGATTAGCAGGAAAAAGCAAAAAATTTCAGAATTGCACCTTGCAATGTGGAGATATTACTGTTTGTGCATTTACAATATTCATTGATTTTTGCCATTGAAAAACGTTTTTCATATACCAGAAATGTTTGAAGCTACTGACTGAATGAAAGGAGCTGGCATCTCACTCTCTTTGAATCTTCTTTATCATGCTAGGATTAGCAGGAAAAAGCAAAAAATTTCAGAATTGCACCTTGCAATGTGGAGATATTACTGTTTGTGCATTTACAATATTCATTGATTTTTGCCATTGAAAAACATGTTTTTCATATACCAGAAATGTTTGAAGCTACTGACTGAATGAAAGGAGCTGGCATCTCACTCTCTTTGAATCTTCTTTATCATGCTAGGATTAACAGGAAAAAGCAAAAAATTTCAGAATTGCACCTTGCAATGTGGAGATATTACTGTTTGTGCATTTACAATATTCATTGATTTTTGCCATTGAAAAACATGTTTTTCATATACCAGAAATGTTTGAAGCTACTGACTGAATGAAAGGAGCTGGCATCTCACTCTCTTTGAATCTTCTTTATCATGCTAGGATTAACAGGAAAAAGCTAAAAATTTCAGAATTGCACCGTGCAATGTGGAGATATTACTGTTTGTGCATTTACAATATTCATTGATTTTTGCCATTGAAAAACATGTTTTTCATATACCAGAAATGTTTGAAGCTACTGACTGAATGAAAGGAGCTGGCATCTCACTCTCTTTGAATCTTCTTTATCATGCTAGGATTAACAGGAAAAAGCAAAAAATTTCAGAATTGCACCTTGCAATGTGGAGATATTACTGTTTGTGCATTTACAATATTCATTGATTTTTGCCATTGAAAAACATGTTTTTCATATACCAGAAATGTTTAAAGCTACTGACTGAATGAAAGGAGCTGGCATCTCACTCTCTTTGAATCTTCTTTATCATGCTAGGATTAGCAGGAAAAAGCAAAAAATTTCAGAATTGCACCTTGCAATGTGGAGATATTACTGTTTGTGCATTTACAATATTCATTGATTTTTGCCATTGAAAAACATGTTTTTCATATACCAGAAATGTTTGAAGCTACTGACTGAATGAAAGGAGCTGGCATCTCACTCTCTTTGAATCTTCTTTATCATGCTAGGATTAACAGGAAAAAGCTAAAAATTTCAGAATTGCACCGTGCAATGTGGAGATATTACTGTTTGTGCATTTACAATATTCATTGATTTTTGCCATTGAAAAACATGTTTTTCATATTCCAGAAATGTTTGAAGCTACTGACTGAATGAAAGGAGCTGGCATCTCACTCTCTTTGAATCTTCTTTATCATGCTAGGATTAGCAGGAAAAAGCAAAAAATTTCAGAATTGCACCTTGCAATGCGGAGATATTACTGTTTGTGCATTTACAATATTCATTGATTTTTGCCATTGAAAAACATGTTTTTCATATACCAGAAATGTTTGAAGCTACTGACTGAATGAAAGGAGCTGGCATCTCACTCTCTTTGAATCTTCTTTATCATGCTAGGATTAACAGGAAAAAGCAAAAAATTTCAGAATTGCACCTTGCAATGTGGAGATATTACTGTTTGTGCATTTACAATATTCATTGATTTTTGCCATTGAAAAACGTTTTTCATATACCAGAAATGTTTGAAGCTACTGACTGAATGAAAGGAGCTGGCATCTCACTCTCTTTGAATCTTCTTTATCATGCTAGGATTAACAGGAAAAAGCTAAAAATTTCAGAATTGCACCGTGCAATGTGGAGATATTACTGTTTGTGCATTTACAATATTCATTGATTTTTGCCATTGAAAAACGTTTTTCATATACCAGAAATGTTTGAAGCTACTGACTGAATGAAAGGAGCTGGCATCTCACTCTCTTTGAATCTTCTTTATCATGCTAGGATTAGCAGGAAAAAGCAAAAAATTTCAGAATTGCACCTTGCAATGTGGAGATATTACTGTTTGTGCATTTACAATATTCATTGATTTTTGCCATTGAAAAACGTTTTTCATATACCAGAAATGTTTGAAGCTACTGACTGAATGAAAGGAGCTGGCATCTCACTCTCTTTGAATCTTCTTTATCATGCTAGGATTAGCAGGAAAAAGCAAAAAATTTCAGAATTGCACCTTGCAATGTGGAGATATTACTGTTTGTGCATTTACAATATTCATTGATTTTTGCCATTGAAAAACATGTTTTTCATATACCAGAAATGTTTGAAGCTACTGACTGAATGAAAGGAGCTGGCATCTCACTCTCTTTGAATCTTCTTTATCATGCTAGGATTAACAGGAAAAAGCAAAAAATTTCAGAATTGCACCTTGCAATGTGGAGATATTACTGTTTGTGCATTTACAATATTCATTGATTTTTGCCATTGAAAAACATGTTTTTCATATACCAGAAATGTTTGAAGCTACTGACTGAATGAAAGGAGCTGGCATCTCACTCTCTTTGAATCTTCTTTATCATGCTAGGATTAACAGGAAAAAGGTAAAAATTTCAGAATTGCACCGTGCAATGTGGAGATATTACTGTTTGTGCATTTACAATATTCATTGATTTTTGCCATTGAAAAACATGTTTTTCATATACCAGAAATGTTTGAAGCTACTGACTGAATGAAAGGAGCTGGCATCTCACTCTCTTTGAATCTTCTTTATCATGCTAGGATTAGCAGGAAAAAGCAAAAAATTTCAGAATTGCACCTTGCAATGTGGAGATATTACTGTTTGTGCATTTACAATATTCATTGATTTTTGCCATTGAAAAACATGTTTTTCATATACCAGAAATGTTTGAAGCTACTGACTGAATGAAAGGAGCTGGCATCTCACTCTCTTTGAATCTTCTTTATCATGCTAGGATTAGCAGGAAAAAGCTAAAAATTTCAGAATTGCACCGTGCAATGTGGAGATATTACTGTTTGTGCATTTACAATATTCATTGATTTTTGCCATTGAAAAACATGTTTTTCATATACCAGAAATGTTTGAAGCTACTGACTGAATGAAAGGAGCTGGCATCTCACTCTCTTTGAATCTTCTTTATCATGCTAGGATTAGCAGGAAAAAGCAAAAAATTTCAGAATTGCACCTTGCAATGCGGAGATATTACTGTTTGTGCATTTACAATATTCATTGATTTTTGCCATTGAAAAACATGTTTTTCATATACCAGAAATGTTTGAAGCTACTGATTGAATGAAAGGAGCTGGCATCTCACTCTCTTTGAATCTTCTTTATCATGCTAGGATTAACAGGAAAAAGCAAAAAATTTCAGAATTGCACCTTGCAATGTGGAGATATTACTGTTTGTGCATTTACAATATTCATTGATTTTTGCCATTGAAAAACGTTTTTCATATACCAGAAATGTTTGAAGCTACTGACTGAATGAAAGGAGCTGGCATCTCACTCTCTTTGAATCTTCTTTATCATGCTAGGATTAGCAGGAAAAAGCAAAAAATTTCAGAATTGCACCTTGCAATGCGGAGATATTACTGTTTGTGCATTTACAATATTCATTGATTTTTGCCATTGAAAAACATGTTTTTCATATACCAGAAATGTTTGAAGCTACTGATTGAATGAAAGGAGCTGGCATCTCACTCTCTTTGAATCTTCTTTATCATGCTAGGATTAACAGGAAAAAGCAAAAAATTTCAGAATTGCACCTTGCAATGTGGAGATATTACTGTTTGTGCATTTACAATATTCATTGATTTTTGCCATTGAAAAACGTTTTTCATATACCAGAAATGTTTGAAGCTACTGACTGAATGAAAGGAGCTGGCATCTCACTCTCTTTGAATCTTCTTTATCATGCTAGGATTAGCAGGAAAAAGCAAAAAATTTCAGAATTGCACCTTGCAATGTGGAGATATTACTGTTTGTGCATTTACAATATTCATTGATTTTTGCCATTGAAAAACATGTTTTTCATATACCAGAAATGTTTGAAGCTACTGACTGAATGAAAGGAGCTGGCATCTCACTCTCTTTGAATCTTCTTTATCATGCTAGGATTAACAGGAAAAAGCAAAAAATTTCAGAATTGCACCTTGCAATGTGGAGATATTACTGTTTGTGCATTTACAATATTCATTGATTTTTGCCATTGAAAAACATGTTTTTCATATACCAGAAATGTTTGAAGCTACTGACTGAATGAAAGGAGCTGGCATCTCACTCTCTTTGAATCTTCTTTATCATGCTAGGATTAACAGGAAAAAGCTAAAAATTTCAGAATTGCACTGTGCAATGTGGAGATATTACTGTTTGTGCATTTACAATATTCATTGATTTTTGCCATTGAAAAACATGTTTTTCATATACCAGAAATGTTTGAAGCTACTGACTGAATGAAAGGAGCTGGCATCTCACTCTCTTTGAATCTTCTTTATCATGCTAGGATTAGCAGGAAAAAGCAAAAAATTTCAGAATTGCACCTTGCAATGTGGAGATATTACTGTTTGTGCATTTACAATATTCATTGATTTTTGCCATTGAAAAACATGTTTTTCATATACCAGAAATGTTTGAAGCTACTGACTGAATGAAAGGAGCTGGCATCTCACTCTCTTTGAATCTTCTTTATCATGCTAGGATTAACAGGAAAAAGCTAAAAATTTCAGAATTGCACCGTGCAATGTGGAGATATTACTGTTTGTGCATTTACAATATTCATTGATTTTTGCCATTGAAAAACATGTTTTTCATATACCAGAAATGTTTGAAGCTACTGACTGAATGAAAGGAGCTGGCATCTCACTCTCTTTGAATCTTCTTTATCATGCTAGGATTAACAGGAAAAAGCAAAAAATTTCAGAATTGCACCTTGCAATGTGGAGATATTACTGTTTGTGCATTTACAATATTCATTGATTTTTGCCATTGAAAAACATGTTTTTCATATTCCAGAAATGTTTGAAGCTACTGACTGAATGAAAGGAGCTGGCATCTCACTCTCTTTGAATCTTCTTTATCATGCTAGGATTAACAGGAAAAAGGTAAAAATTTCAGAATTGCACCGTGCAATGTGGAGATATTACTGTTTGTGCATTTACAATATTCATTGATTTTTGCCATTGAAAAACATGTTTTTCATATACCAGAAATGTTTGAAGCTACTGACTGAATGAAAGGAGCTGGCATCTCACTCTCTTTGAATCTTCTTTATCATGCTAGGATTAACAGGAAAAAGCTAAAAATTTCAGAATTGCACCGTGCAATGTGGAGATATTACTGTTTGTGCATTTACAATATTCATTGATTTTTGCCATTGAAAAACATGTTTTTCATATACCAGAAATGTTTGAAGCTACTGACTGAATGAAAGGAGCTGGCATCTCACTCTCTTTGAATCTTCTTTATCATGCTAGGATTAGCAGGAAAAAGCAAAAAATTTCAGAATTGCACCTTGCAATGTGGAGATATTACTGTTTGTGCATTTACAATATTCATTGATTTTTGCCATTGAAAAACATGTTTTTCATATACCAGAAATGTTTGAAGCTACTGACTGAATGAAAGGAGCTGGCATCTCACTCTCTTTGAATCTTCTTTATCATGCTAGGATTAGCAGGAAAAAGCTAAAAATTTCAGAATTGCACCGTGCAATGTGGAGATATTACTGTTTGTGCATTTACAATATTCATTGATTTTTGCCATTGAAAAACATGTTTTTCATATACCAGAAATGTTTGAAGCTACTGACTGAATGAAAGGAGCTGGCATCTCACTCTCTTTGAATCTTCTTTATCATGCTAGGATTAACAGGAAAAAGCTAAAAATTTCAGAATTGCACCGTGCAATGTGGAGATATTACTGTTTGTGCATTTACAATATTCATTGATTTTTGCCATTGAAAAACATGTTTTTCATATACCAGAAATGTTTGAAGCTACTGACTGAATGAAAGGAGCTGGCATCTCACTCTCTTTGAATCTTCTTTATCATGCTAGGATTAGCAGGAAAAAGCAAAAAATTTCAGAATTGCACCTTGCAATGTGGAGATATTACTGTTTGTGCATTTACAATATTCATTGATTTTTGCCATTGAAAAACATGTTTTTCATATACCAGAAATGTTTGAAGCTACTGACTGAATGAAAGGAGCTGGCATCTCACTCTCTTTGAATCTTCTTTATCATGCTAGGATTAACAGGAAAAAGCTAAAAATTTCAGAATTGCACCGTGCAATGTGGAGATATTACTGTTTGTGCATTTACAATATTCATTGATTTTTGCCATTGAAAAACGTTTTTCATATACCAGAAATGTTTGAAGCTACTGACTGAATGAAAGGAGCTGGCATCTCACTCTCTTTGAATCTTCTTTATCATGCTAGGATTAACAGGAAAAAGCTAAAAATTTCAGAATTGCACCGTGCAATGTGGAGATATTACTGTTTGTGCATTTACAATATTCATTGATTTTTGCCATTGAAAAACATGTTTTTCATATACCAGAAATGTTTGAAGCTACTGACTGAATGAAAGGAGCTGGCATCTCACTCTCTTTGAATCTTCTTTATCATGCTAGGATTAGCAGGAAAAAGCAAAAAATTTCAGAATTGCACCTTGCAATGTGGAGATATTACTGTTTGTGCATTTACAATATTCATTGATTTTTGCCATTGAAAAACATGTTTTTCATATACCAGAAATGTTTGAAGCTACTGACTGAATGAAAGGAGCTGGCATCTCACTCTCTTTGAATCTTCTTTATCATGCTAGGATTAACAGGAAAAAGCTAAAAATTTCAGAATTGCACCGTGCAATGTGGAGATATTACTGTTTGTGCATTTACAATATTCATTGATTTTTGCCATTGAAAAACGTTTTTCATATACCAGAAATGTTTGAAGCTACTGACTGAATGAAAGGAGCTGGCATCTCACTCTCTTTGAATCTTCTTTATCATGCTAGGATTAGCAGGAAAAAGCAAAAAATTTCAGAATTGCACCTTGCAATGTGGAGATATTACTGTTTGTGCATTTACAATATTCATTGATTTTTGCCATTGAAAAACATGTTTTTCATATACCAGAAATGTTTGAAGCTACTGACTGAATGAAAGGAGCTGGCATCTCACTCTCTTTGAATCTTCTTTATCATGCTAGGATTAACAGGAAAAAGCAAAAAATTTCAGAATTGCACCTTGCAATGTGGAGATATTACTGTTTGTGCATTTACAATATTCATTGATTTTTGCCATTGAAAAACATGTTTTTCATATACCAGAAATGTTTGAAGCTACTGACTGAATGAAAGGAGCTGGCATCTCACTCTCTTTGAATCTTCTTTATCATGCTAGGATTAGCAGGAAAAAGCAAAAAATTTCAGAATTGCACCTTGCAATGTGGAGATATTACTGTTTGTGCATTTACAATATTCATTGATTTTTGCCATTGAAAAACATGTTTTTCATATACCAGAAATGTTTGAAGCTACTGACTGAATGAAAGGAGCTGGCATCTCACTCTCTTTGAATCTTCTTTATCATGCTAGGATTAACAGGAAAAAGCAAAAAATTTCAGAATTGCACCTTGCAATGTGGAGATATTACTGTTTGTGCATTTACAATATTCATTGATTTTTGCCATTGAAAAACATGTTTTTCATATACCAGAAATGTTTGAAGCTACTGACTGAATGAAAGGAGCTGGCATCTCACTCTCTTTGAATCTTCTTTATCATGCTAGGATTAACAGGAAAAAGCTAAAAATTTCAGAATTGCACCGTGCAATGTGGAGATATTACTGTTTGTGCATTTACAATATTCATTGATTTTTGCCATTGAAAAACGTTTTTCATATACCAGAAATGTTTGAAGCTACTGACTGAATGAAAGGAGCTGGCATCTCACTCTCTTTGAATCTTCTTTATCATGCTAGGATTAGCAGGAAAAAGCAAAAAATTTCAGAATTGCACCTTGCAATGTGGAGATATTACTGTTTGTGCATTTACAATATTCATTGATTTTTGCCATTGAAAAACATGTTTTTCATATACCAGAAATGTTTGAAGCTACTGACTGAATGAAAGGAGCTGGCATCTCACTCTCTTTGAATCTTCTATATCATGCTAGGATTAACAGGAAAAAGCTAAAAATTTCAGAATTGCACCGTGCAATGTGGAGATATTACTGTTTGTGCATTTACAATATTCATTGATTTTTGCCATTGAAAAACATGTTTTTCATATACCAGAAATGTTTGAAGCTACTGACTGAATGAAAGGAGCTGGCATCTCACTCTCTTTGAATCTTCTTTATCATGCTAGGATTAACAGGAAAAAGCAAAAAATTTCAGAATTGCACCGTGCAATGTGGAGATATTACTGTTTGTGCATTTACAATATTCATTGATTTTTGCCATTGAAAAACATGTTTTTCATATACCAGAAATGTTTGAAGCTACTGACTGAATGAAAGGAGCTGGCATCTCACTCTCTTTGAATCTTCTTTATCATGCTAGGATTAGCAGGAAAAAGCAAAAAATTTCAGAACTGCACCTTGCAATGCGGAGATATTACTGTTTGTGCATTTACAATATTCATTGATTTTTGCCATTGAAAAACATGTTTTTCATATACCAGAAATGTTTGAAGCTACTGACTGAATGAAAGGAGCTGGCATCTCACTCTCTTTGAATCTTCTTTATCATGCTAGGATTAACAGGAAAAAGCAAAAAATTTCAGAATTGCACCTTGCAATGTGGAGATATTACTGTTTGTGCATTTACAATATTCATTGATTTTTGCCATTGAAAAACGTTTTTCATATACCAGAAATGTTTGAAGCTACTGACTGAATGAAAGGAGCTGGCATCTCACTCTCTTTGAATCTTCTTTATCATGCTAGGATTAGCAGGAAAAAGCAAAAAATTTCAGAATTGCACCTTGCAATGTGGAGATATTACTGTTTGTGCATTTACAATATTCATTGATTTTTGCCATTGAAAAATGTTTTTCATATACCAGAAATGTTTGAAGCTACTGACTGAATGAAAGGAGCTGGCATCTCACTCTCTTTGAATCTTCTTTATCATGCTAGGATTAACAGGAAAAAGCAAAAAATTTCAGAATTGCACCTTGCAATGTGGAGATATTACTGTTTGTGCATTTACAATATTCATTGATTTTTGCCATTGAAAAACATGTTTTTCATATACCAGAAATGTTTGAAGCTACTGACTGAATGAAAGGAGCTGGCATCTCACTCTCTTTGAATCTTCTTTATCATGCTAGGATTAGCAGGAAAAAGCAAAAAATTTCAGAATTGCACCTTGCAATGTGGAGATATTACTGTTTGTGCATTTACAATATTCATTGATTTTTGCCATTGAAAAACATGTTTTTCATATACCAGAAATGTTTGAAGCTACTGACTGAATGAAAGGAGCTGGCATCTCACTCTCTTTGAATCTTCTTTATCATGCTAGGATTAACAGGAAAAAGCTAAAAATTTCAGAATTGCACCGTGCAATGTGGAGATATTACTGTTTGTGCATTTACAATATTCATTGATTTTTGCCATTGAAAAACATGTTTTTCATATACCAGAAATGTTTGAAGCTACTGACTGAATGAAAGGAGCTGGCATCTCACTCTGAATCTTCTTTATCATGCTAGGATTAGCAGGAAAAAGCAAAAAATTTCAGAATTGCACCTTGCAATGCGGAGATATTACTGTTTGTGCATTTACAATATTCATTGATTTTTGCCATTGAAAAACATGTTTTTCATATACCAGAAATGTTTGAAGCTACTGACTGAATGAAAGGAGCTGGCATCTCACTCTCTTTGAATCTTCTTTATCATGCTAGGATTAACAGGAAAAAGCAAAAAATTTCAGAATTGCACCTTGCAATGTGGAGATATTACTGTTTGTGCATTTACAATATTCATTGATTTTTGCCATTGAAAAACGTTTTTCATATACCAGAAATGTTTGAAGCTACTGACTGAATGAAAGGAGCTGGCATCTCACTCTCTTTGAATCTTCTTTATCATGCTAGGATTAACAGGAAAAAGCTAAAAATTTCAGAATTGCACCGTGCAATGTGGAGATATTACTGTTTGTGCATTTACAATATTCATTGATTTTTGCCATTGAAAAACATGTTTTTCATATACCAGAAATGTTTGAAGCTACTGACTGAATGAAAGGAGCTGGCATCTCACTCTCTTTGAATCTTCTTTATCATGCTAGGATTAACAGGAAAAAGCTAAAAATTTCAGAATTGCACCGTGCAATGTGGAGATATTACTGTTTGTGCATTTACAATATTCATTGATTTTTGCCATTGAAAAACGTTTTTCATATACCAGAAATGTTTGAAGCTACTGACTGAATGAAAGGAGCTGGCATCTCACTCTCTTTGAATCTTCTTTATCATGCTAGGATTAACAGGAAAAAGCTAAAAATTTCAGAATTGCACCGTGCAATGTGGAGATATTACTGTTTGTGCATTTACAATATTCATTGATTTTTGCCATTGAAAAACATGTTTTTCATATACCAGAAATGTTTGAAGCTACTGACTGAATGAAAGGAGCTGGCATCTCACTCTCTTTGAATCTTCTTTATCATGCTAGGATTAGCAGGAAAAAGCAAAAAATTTCAGAATTGCACCTTGCAATGTGGAGATATTACTGTTTGTGCATTTACAATATTCATTGATTTTTGCCATTGAAAAACATGTTTTTCATATACCAGAAATGTTTGAAGCTACTGACTGAATGAAAGGAGCTGGCATCTCACTCTCTTTGAATCTTCTTTATCATGCTAGGATTAACAGGAAAAAGCTAAAAATTTCAGAATTGCACCGTGCAATGTGGAGATATTACTGTTTGTGCATTTACAATATTCATTGATTTTTGCCATTGAAAAACGTTTTTCATATACCAGAAATGTTTGAAGCTACTGACTGAATGAAAGGAGCTGGCATCTCACTCTCTTTGAATCTTCTTTATCATGCTAGGATTAGCAGGAAAAAGCAAAAAATTTCAGAATTGCACCTTGCAATGTGGAGATATTACTGTTTGTGCATTTACAATATTCATTGATTTTTGCCATTGAAAAACATGTTTTTCATATACCAGAAATGTTTGAAGCTACTGACTGAATGAAAGGAGCTGGCATCTCACTCTCTTTGAATCTTCTTTATCATGCTAGGATTAACAGGAAAAAGCAAAAAATTTCAGAATTGCACCTTGCAATGTGGAGATATTACTGTTTGTGCATTTACAATATTCATTGATTTTTGCCATTGAAAAACATGTTTTTCATATACCAGAAATGTTTGAAGCTACTGACTGAATGAAAGGAGCTGGCATCTCACTCTCTTTGAATCTTCTTTATCATGCTAGGATTAGCAGGAAAAAGCAAAAAATTTCAGAATTGCACCTTGCAATGTGGAGATATTACTGTTTGTGCATTTACAATATTCATTGATTTTTGCCATTGAAAAACATGTTTTTCATATACCAGAAATGTTTGAAGCTACTGACTGAATGAAAGGAGCTGGCATCTCACTCTCTTTGAATCTTCTTTATCATGCTAGGATTAACAGGAAAAAGCAAAAAATTTCAGAATTGCACCTTGCAATGTGGAGATATTACTGTTTGTGCATTTACAATATTCATTGATTTTTGCCATTGAAAAACATGTTTTTCATATACCAGAAATGTTTGAAGCTACTGACTGAATGAAAGGAGCTGGCATCTCACTCTCTTTGAATCTTCTTTATCATGCTAGGATTAACAGGAAAAAGCTAAAAATTTCAGAATTGCACCGTGCAATGTGGAGATATTACTGTTTGTGCATTTACAATATTCATTGATTTTTGCCATTGAAAAACGTTTTTCATATACCAGAAATGTTTGAAGCTACTGACTGAATGAAAGGAGCTGGCATCTCACTCTCTTTGAATCTTCTTTATCATGCTAGGATTAGCAGGAAAAAGCAAAAAATTTCAGAATTGCACCTTGCAATGTGGAGATATTACTGTTTGTGCATTTACAATATTCATTGATTTTTGCCATTGAAAAACATGTTTTTCATATACCAGAAATGTTTGAAGCTACTGACTGAATGAAAGGAGCTGGCATCTCACTCTCTTTGAATCTTCTTTATCATGCTAGGATTAACAGGAAAAAGCTAAAAATTTCAGAATTGCACCGTGCAATGTGGAGATATTACTGTTTGTGCATTTACAATATTCATTGATTTTTGCCATTGAAAAACATGTTTTTCATATACCAGAAATGTTTGAAGCTACTGACTGAATGAAAGGAGCTGGCATCTCACTCTCTTTGAATCTTCTTTATCATGCTAGGATTAACAGGAAAAAGCAAAAAATTTCAGAATTGCACCGTGCAATGTGGAGATATTACTGTTTGTGCATTTACAATATTCATTGATTTTTGCCATTGAAAAACATGTTTTTCATATACCAGAAATGTTTGAAGCTACTGACTGAATGAAAGGAGCTGGCATCTCACTCTCTTTGAATCTTCTTTATCATGCTAGGATTAGCAGGAAAAAGCAAAAAATTTCAGAATTGCACCTTGCAATGTGGAGATATTACTGTTTGTGCATTTACAATATTCATTGATTTTTGCCATTGAAAAACGTTTTTCATATACCAGAAATGTTTGAAGCTACTGACTGAATGAAAGGAGCTGGCATCTCACTCTCTTTGAATCTTCTTTATCATGCTAGGATTAACAGGAAAAAGCTAAAAATTTCAGAATTGCACCGTGCAATGTGGAGATATTACTGTTTGTGCATTTACAATATTCATTGATTTTTGCCATTGAAAAACATGTTTTTCATATACCAGAAATGTTTGAAGCTACTGACTGAATGAAAGGAGCTGGCATCTCACTCTCTTTGAATCTTCTTTATCATGCTAGGATTAGCAGGAAAAAGCAAAAAATTTCAGAATTGCACCTTGCAATGCGGAGATATTACTGTTTGTGCATTTACAATATTCATTGATTTTTGCCATTGAAAAACATGTTTTTCATATACCAGAAATGTTTGAAGCTACTGACTGAATGAAAGGAGCTGGCATCTCACTCTCTTTGAATCTTCTTTATCATGCTAGGATTAACAGGAAAAAGCAAAAAATTTCAGAATTGCACCTTGCAATGTGGAGATATTACTGTTTGTGCATTTACAATATTCATTGATTTTTGCCATTGAAAAACGTTTTTCATATACCAGAAATGTTTGAAGCTACTGACTGAATGAAAGGAGCTGGCATCTCACTCTCTTTGAATCTTCTTTATCATGCTAGGATTAGCAGGAAAAAGCAAAAAATTTCAGAATTGCACCTTGCAATGTGGAGATATTACTGTTTGTGCATTTACAATATTCATTGATTTTTGCCATTGAAAAACGTTTTTCATATACCAGAAATGTTTGAAGCTACTGACTGAATGAAAGGAGCTGGCATCTCACTCTCTTTGAATCTTCTTTATCATGCTAGGATTAGCAGGAAAAAGCAAAAAATTTCAGAATTGCACCTTGCAATGTGGAGATATTACTGTTTGTGCATTTACAATATTCATTGATTTTTGCCATTGAAAAACATGTTTTTCATATACCAGAAATGTTTGAAGCTACTGACTGAATGAAAGGAGCTGGCATCTCACTCTCTTTGAATCTTCTTTATCATGCTAGGATTAACAGGAAAAAGCTAAAAATTTCAGAATTGCACCGTGCAATGTGGAGATATTACTGTTTGTGCATTTACAATATTCATTGATTTTTGCCATTGAAAAACATGTTTTTCATATACCAGAAATGTTTGAAGCTACTGACTGAATGAAAGGAGCTGGCATCTCACTCTGAATCTTCTTTATCATGCTAGGATTAGCAGGAAAAAGCAAAAAATTTCAGAATTGCACCTTGCAATGCGGAGATATTACTGTTTGTGCATTTACAATATTCATTGATTTTTGCCATTGAAAAACATGTTTTTCATATACCAGAAATGTTTGAAGCTACTGACTGAATGAAAGGAGCTGGCATCTCACTCTCTTTGAATCTTCTTTATCATGCTAGGATTAACAGGAAAAAGCAAAAAATTTCAGAATTGCACCTTGCAATGTGGAGATATTACTGTTTGTGCATTTACAATATTCATTGATTTTTGCCATTGAAAAACGTTTTTCATATACCAGAAATGTTTGAAGCTACTGACTGAATGAAAGGAGCTGGCATCTCACTCTCTTTGAATCTTCTTTATCATGCTAGGATTAACAGGAAAAAGCTAAAAATTTCAGAATTGCACCGTGCAATGTGGAGATATTACTGTTTGTGCATTTACAATATTCATTGATTTTTGCCATTGAAAAACATGTTTTTCATATACCAGAAATGTTTGAAGCTACTGACTGAATGAAAGGAGCTGGCATCTCACTCTCTTTGAATCTTCTTTATCATGCTAGGATTAGCAGGAAAAAGCAAAAAATTTCAGAATTGCACCTTGCAATGTGGAGATATTACTGTTTGTGCATTTACAATATTCATTGATTTTTGCCATTGAAAAACGTTTTTCATATACCAGAAATGTTTGAAGCTACTGACTGAATGAAAGGAGCTTGCATCTCACTCTCTTTGAATCTTCTTTATCATGCTAGGATTAGCAGGAAAAAGCAAAAAATTTCAGAATTGCACCTTGCAATGTGGAGATATTACTGTTTGTGCATTTACAATATTCATTGATTTTTGCCATTGAAAAACATGTTTTTCATATACCAGAAATGTTTGAAGCTACTGACTGAATGAAAGGAGCTGGCATCTCACTCTCTTTGAATCTTCTATATCATGCTAGGATTAACAGGAAAAAGCTAAAAATTTCAGAATTGCACCGTGCAATGTGGAGATATTACTGTTTGTGCATTTACAATATTCATTGATTTTTGCCATTGAAAAACATGTTTTTCATATACCAGAAATGTTTGAAGCTACTGACTGAATGAAAGGAGCTGGCATCTCACTCTCTTTGAATCTTCTTTATCATGCTAGGATTAACAGGAAAAAGCAAAAAATTTCAGAATTGCACCGTGCAATGTGGAGATATTACTGTTTGTGCATTTACAATATTCATTGATTTTTGCCATTGAAAAACATGTTTTTCATATACCAGAAATGTTTGAAGCTACTGACTGAATGAAAGGAGCTGGCATCTCACTCTCTTTGAATCTTCTTTATCATGCTAGGATTAGCAGGAAAAAGCAAAAAATTTCAGAACTGCACCTTGCAATGCGGAGATATTACTGTTTGTGCATTTACAATATTCATTGATTTTTGCCATTGAAAAACATGTTTTTCATATACCAGAAATGTTTGAAGCTACTGACTGAATGAAAGGAGCTGGCATCTCACTCTCTTTGAATCTTCTTTATCATGCTAGGATTAACAGGAAAAAGCAAAAAATTTCAGAATTGCACCTTGCAATGTGGAGATATTACTGTTTGTGCATTTACAATATTCATTGATTTTTGCCATTGAAAAACGTTTTTCATATACCAGAAATGTTTGAAGCTACTGACTGAATGAAAGGAGCTGGCATCTCACTCTCTTTGAATCTTCTTTATCATGCTAGGATTAGCAGGAAAAAGCAAAAAATTTCAGAATTGCACCTTGCAATGTGGAGATATTACTGTTTGTGCATTTACAATATTCATTGATTTTTGCCATTGAAAAATGTTTTTCATATACCAGAAATGTTTGAAGCTACTGACTGAATGAAAGGAGCTGGCATCTCACTCTCTTTGAATCTTCTTTATCATGCTAGGATTAACAGGAAAAAGCAAAAAATTTCAGAATTGCACCTTGCAATGTGGAGATATTACTGTTTGTGCATTTACAATATTCATTGATTTTTGCCATTGAAAAACATGTTTTTCATATACCAGAAATGTTTGAAGCTACTGACTGAATGAAAGGAGCTGGCATCTCACTCTCTTTGAATCTTCTTTATCATGCTAGGATTAGCAGGAAAAAGCAAAAAATTTCAGAATTGCACCTTGCAATGTGGAGATATTACTGTTTGTGCATTTACAATATTCATTGATTTTTGCCATTGAAAAACATGTTTTTCATATACCAGAAATGTTTGAAGCTACTGACTGAATGAAAGGAGCTGGCATCTCACTCTCTTTGAATCTTCTTTATCATGCTAGGATTAACAGGAAAAAGCTAAAAATTTCAGAATTGCACCGTGCAATGTGGAGATATTACTGTTTGTGCATTTACAATATTCATTGATTTTTGCCATTGAAAAACATGTTTTTCATATACCAGAAATGTTTGAAGCTACTGACTGAATGAAAGGAGCTGGCATCTCACTCTGAATCTTCTTTATCATGCTAGGATTAGCAGGAAAAAGCAAAAAATTTCAGAATTGCACCTTGCAATGCGGAGATATTACTGTTTGTGCATTTACAATATTCATTGATTTTTGCCATTGAAAAACATGTTTTTCATATACCAGAAATGTTTGAAGCTACTGACTGAATGAAAGGAGCTGGCATCTCACTCTCTTTGAATCTTCTTTATCATGCTAGGATTAACAGGAAAAAGCAAAAAATTTCAGAATTGCACCTTGCAATGTGGAGATATTACTGTTTGTGCATTTACAATATTCATTGATTTTTGCCATTGAAAAACGTTTTTCATATACCAGAAATGTTTGAAGCTACTGACTGAATGAAAGGAGCTGGCATCTCACTCTCTTTGAATCTTCTTTATCATGCTAGGATTAACAGGAAAAAGCTAAAAATTTCAGAATTGCACCGTGCAATGTGGAGATATTACTGTTTGTGCATTTACAATATTCATTGATTTTTGCCATTGAAAAACATGTTTTTCATATACCAGAAATGTTTGAAGCTACTGACTGAATGAAAGGAGCTGGCATCTCACTCTCTTTGAATCTTCTTTATCATGCTAGGATTAACAGGAAAAAGCTAAAAATTTCAGAATTGCACCGTGCAATGTGGAGATATTACTGTTTGTGCATTTACAATATTCATTGATTTTTGCCATTGAAAAACGTTTTTCATATACCAGAAATGTTTGAAGCTACTGACTGAATGAAAGGAGCTGGCATCTCACTCTCTTTGAATCTTCTTTATCATGCTAGGATTAACAGGAAAAAGCTAAAAATTTCAGAATTGCACCGTGCAATGTGGAGATATTACTGTTTGTGCATTTACAATATTCATTGATTTTTGCCATTGAAAAACATGTTTTTCATATACCAGAAATGTTTGAAGCTACTGACTGAATGAAAGGAGCTGGCATCTCACTCTCTTTGAATCTTCTTTATCATGCTAGGATTAGCAGGAAAAAGCAAAAAATTTCAGAATTGCACCTTGCAATGTGGAGATATTACTGTTTGTGCATTTACAATATTCATTGATTTTTGCCATTGAAAAACATGTTTTTCATATACCAGAAATGTTTGAAGCTACTGACTGAATGAAAGGAGCTGGCATCTCACTCTCTTTGAATCTTCTTTATCATGCTAGGATTAACAGGAAAAAGCTAAAAATTTCAGAATTGCACCGTGCAATGTGGAGATATTACTGTTTGTGCATTTACAATATTCATTGATTTTTGCCATTGAAAAACGTTTTTCATATACCAGAAATGTTTGAAGCTACTGACTGAATGAAAGGAGCTGGCATCTCACTCTCTTTGAATCTTCTTTATCATGCTAGGATTAGCAGGAAAAAGCAAAAAATTTCAGAATTGCACCTTGCAATGTGGAGATATTACTGTTTGTGCATTTACAATATTCATTGATTTTTGCCATTGAAAAACATGTTTTTCATATACCAGAAATGTTTGAAGCTACTGACTGAATGAAAGGAGCTGGCATCTCACTCTCTTTGAATCTTCTTTATCATGCTAGGATTAACAGGAAAAAGCAAAAAATTTCAGAATTGCACCTTGCAATGTGGAGATATTACTGTTTGTGCATTTACAATATTCATTGATTTTTGCCATTGAAAAACATGTTTTTCATATACCAGAAATGTTTGAAGCTACTGACTGAATGAAAGGAGCTGGCATCTCACTCTCTTTGAATCTTCTTTATCATGCTAGGATTAGCAGGAAAAAGCAAAAAATTTCAGAATTGCACCTTGCAATGTGGAGATATTACTGTTTGTGCATTTACAATATTCATTGATTTTTGCCATTGAAAAACATGTTTTTCATATACCAGAAATGTTTGAAGCTACTGACTGAATGAAAGGAGCTGGCATCTCACTCTCTTTGAATCTTCTTTATCATGCTAGGATTAACAGGAAAAAGCAAAAAATTTCAGAATTGCACCTTGCAATGTGGAGATATTACTGTTTGTGCATTTACAATATTCATTGATTTTTGCCATTGAAAAACATGTTTTTCATATACCAGAAATGTTTGAAGCTACTGACTGAATGAAAGGAGCTGGCATCTCACTCTCTTTGAATCTTCTTTATCATGCTAGGATTAACAGGAAAAAGCTAAAAATTTCAGAATTGCACCGTGCAATGTGGAGATATTACTGTTTGTGCATTTACAATATTCATTGATTTTTGCCATTGAAAAACGTTTTTCATATACCAGAAATGTTTGAAGCTACTGACTGAATGAAAGGAGCTGGCATCTCACTCTCTTTGAATCTTCTTTATCATGCTAGGATTAGCAGGAAAAAGCAAAAAATTTCAGAATTGCACCTTGCAATGTGGAGATATTACTGTTTGTGCATTTACAATATTCATTGATTTTTGCCATTGAAAAACATGTTTTTCATATACCAGAAATGTTTGAAGCTACTGACTGAATGAAAGGAGCTGGCATCTCACTCTCTTTGAATCTTCTTTATCATGCTAGGATTAACAGGAAAAAGCTAAAAATTTCAGAATTGCACCGTGCAATGTGGAGATATTACTGTTTGTGCATTTACAATATTCATTGATTTTTGCCATTGAAAAACATGTTTTTCATATACCAGAAATGTTTGAAGCTACTGACTGAATGAAAGGAGCTGGCATCTCACTCTCTTTGAATCTTCTTTATCATGCTAGGATTAACAGGAAAAAGCAAAAAATTTCAGAATTGCACCGTGCAATGTGGAGATATTACTGTTTGTGCATTTACAATATTCATTGATTTTTGCCATTGAAAAACATGTTTTTCATATACCAGAAATGTTTGAAGCTACTGACTGAATGAAAGGAGCTGGCATCTCACTCTCTTTGAATCTTCTTTATCATGCTAGGATTAGCAGGAAAAAGCAAAAAATTTCAGAATTGCACCTTGCAATGTGGAGATATTACTGTTTGTGCATTTACAATATTCATTGATTTTTGCCATTGAAAAACGTTTTTCATATACCAGAAATGTTTGAAGCTACTGACTGAATGAAAGGAGCTGGCATCTCACTCTCTTTGAATCTTCTTTATCATGCTAGGATTAACAGGAAAAAGCTAAAAATTTCAGAATTGCACCGTGCAATGTGGAGATATTACTGTTTGTGCATTTACAATATTCATTGATTTTTGCCATTGAAAAACATGTTTTTCATATACCAGAAATGTTTGAAGCTACTGACTGAATGAAAGGAGCTGGCATCTCACTCTCTTTGAATCTTCTTTATCATGCTAGGATTAGCAGGAAAAAGCAAAAAATTTCAGAATTGCACCTTGCAATGCGGAGATATTACTGTTTGTGCATTTACAATATTCATTGATTTTTGCCATTGAAAAACATGTTTTTCATATACCAGAAATGTTTGAAGCTACTGACTGAATGAAAGGAGCTGGCATCTCACTCTCTTTGAATCTTCTTTATCATGCTAGGATTAACAGGAAAAAGCAAAAAATTTCAGAATTGCACCTTGCAATGTGGAGATATTACTGTTTGTGCATTTACAATATTCATTGATTTTTGCCATTGAAAAACGTTTTTCATATACCAGAAATGTTTGAAGCTACTGACTGAATGAAAGGAGCTGGCATCTCACTCTCTTTGAATCTTCTTTATCATGCTAGGATTAGCAGGAAAAAGCAAAAAATTTCAGAATTGCACCTTGCAATGTGGAGATATTACTGTTTGTGCATTTACAATATTCATTGATTTTTGCCATTGAAAAACGTTTTTCATATACCAGAAATGTTTGAAGCTACTGACTGAATGAAAGGAGCTGGCATCTCACTCTCTTTGAATCTTCTTTATCATGCTAGGATTAGCAGGAAAAAGCAAAAAATTTCAGAATTGCACCTTGCAATGTGGAGATATTACTGTTTGTGCATTTACAATATTCATTGATTTTTGCCATTGAAAAACATGTTTTTCATATACCAGAAATGTTTGAAGCTACTGACTGAATGAAAGGAGCTGGCATCTCACTCTCTTTGAATCTTCTTTATCATGCTAGGATTAACAGGAAAAAGCTAAAAATTTCAGAATTGCACCGTGCAATGTGGAGATATTACTGTTTGTGCATTTACAATATTCATTGATTTTTGCCATTGAAAAACATGTTTTTCATATACCAGAAATGTTTGAAGCTACTGACTGAATGAAAGGAGCTGGCATCTCACTCTGAATCTTCTTTATCATGCTAGGATTAGCAGGAAAAAGCAAAAAATTTCAGAATTGCACCTTGCAATGCGGAGATATTACTGTTTGTGCATTTACAATATTCATTGATTTTTGCCATTGAAAAACATGTTTTTCATATACCAGAAATGTTTGAAGCTACTGACTGAATGAAAGGAGCTGGCATCTCACTCTCTTTGAATCTTCTTTATCATGCTAGGATTAACAGGAAAAAGCAAAAAATTTCAGAATTGCACCTTGCAATGTGGAGATATTACTGTTTGTGCATTTACAATATTCATTGATTTTTGCCATTGAAAAACGTTTTTCATATACCAGAAATGTTTGAAGCTACTGACTGAATGAAAGGAGCTGGCATCTCACTCTCTTTGAATCTTCTTTATCATGCTAGGATTAACAGGAAAAAGCTAAAAATTTCAGAATTGCACCGTGCAATGTGGAGATATTACTGTTTGTGCATTTACAATATTCATTGATTTTTGCCATTGAAAAACATGTTTTTCATATACCAGAAATGTTTGAAGCTACTGACTGAATGAAAGGAGCTGGCATCTCACTCTCTTTGAATCTTCTTTATCATGCTAGGATTAGCAGGAAAAAGCAAAAAATTTCAGAATTGCACCTTGCAATGTGGAGATATTACTGTTTGTGCATTTACAATATTCATTGATTTTTGCCATTGAAAAACGTTTTTCATATACCAGAAATGTTTGAAGCTACTGACTGAATGAAAGGAGCTTGCATCTCACTCTCTTTGAATCTTCTTTATCATGCTAGGATTAGCAGGAAAAAGCAAAAAATTTCAGAATTGCACCTTGCAATGTGGAGATATTACTGTTTGTGCATTTACAATATTCATTGATTTTTGCCATTGAAAAACATGTTTTTCATATACCAGAAATGTTTGAAGCTACTGACTGAATGAAAGGAGCTGGCATCTCACTCTCTTTGAATCTTCTTTATCATGCTAGGATTAACAGGAAAAAGCAAAAAATTTCAGAATTGCACCTTGCAATGTGGAGATATTACTGTTTGTGCATTTACAATATTCATTGATTTTTGCCATTGAAAAACATGTTTTTCATATACCAGAAATGTTTGAAGCTACTGACTGAATGAAAGGAGCTGGCATCTCACTCTCTTTGAATCTTCTTTATCATGCTAGGATTAACAGGAAAAAGCTAAAAATTTCAGAATTGCACCGTGCAATGTGGAGATATTACTGTTTGTGCATTTACAATATTCATTGATTTTTGCCATTGAAAAACATGTTTTTCATATACCAGAAATGTTTGAAGCTACTGACTGAATGAAAGGAGCTGGCATCTCACTCTCTTTGAATCTTCTTTATCATGCTAGGATTAACAGGAAAAAGCAAAAAATTTCAGAATTGCACCTTGCAATGTGGAGATATTACTGTTTGTGCATTTACAATATTCATTGATTTTTGCCATTGAAAAACATGTTTTTCATATACCAGAAATGTTTGAAGCTACTGACTGAATGAAAGGAGCTGGCATCTCACTCTCTTTGAATCTTCTTTATCATGCTAGGATTAGCAGGAAAAAGCAAAAAATTTCAGAATTGCACCTTGCAATGTGGAGATATTACTGTTTGTGCATTTACAATATTCATTGATTTTTGCCATTGAAAAACATGTTTTTCATATACCAGAAATGTTTGAAGCTACTGACTGAATGAAAGGAGCTGGCATCTCACTCTCTTTGAATCTTCTTTATCATGCTAGGATTAACAGGAAAAAGCTAAAAATTTCAGAATTGCACCGTGCAATGTGGAGATATTACTGTTTGTGCATTTACAATATTCATTGATTTTTGCCATTGAAAAACATGTTTTTCATATACCAGAAATGTTTGAAGCTACTGACTGAATGAAAGGAGCTGGCATCTCACTCTCTTTGAATCTTCTTTATCATGCTAGGATTAGCAGGAAAAAGCAAAAAATTTCAGAATTGCACCTTGCAATGCGGAGATATTACTGTTTGTGCATTTACAATATTCATTGATTTTTGCCATTGAAAAACATGTTTTTCATATACCAGAAATGTTTGAAGCTACTGACTGAATGAAAGGAGCTGGCATCTCACTCTCTTTGAATCTTCTTTATCATGCTAGGATTAACAGGAAAAAGCAAAAAATTTCAGAATTGCACATTGCAATGTGGAGATATTACTGTTTGTGCATTTACAATATTCATTGATTTTTGCCATTGAAAAACGTTTTTCATATACCAGAAATGTTTGAAGCTACTGACTGAATGAAAGGAGCTGGCATCTCACTCTCTTTGAATCTTCTTTATCATGCTAGGATTAACAGGAAAAAGCTAAAAATTTCAGAATTGCACCGTGCAATGTGGAGATATTACTGTTTGTGCATTTACAATATTCATTGATTTTTGCCATTGAAAAACATGTTTTTCATATACCAGAAATGTTTGAAGCTACTGACTGAATGAAAGGAGCTGGCATCTCACTCTCTTTGAATCTTCTTTATCATGCTAGGATTAGCAGGAAAAAGCAAAAAATTTCAGAATTGCACCTTGCAATGTGGAGATATTACTGTTTGTGCATTTACAATATTCATTGATTTTTGCCATTGAAAAACATGTTTTTCATATACCAGAAATGTTTGAAGCTACTGACTGAATGAAAGGAGCTGGCATCTCACTCTCTTTGAATCTTCTTTATCATGCTAGGATTAACAGGAAAAAGCTAAAAATTTCAGAATTGCACCGTGCAATGTGGAGATATTACTGTTTGTGCATTTACAATATTCATTGATTTTTGCCATTGAAAAACATGTTTTTCATATACCAGAAATGTTTGAAGCTACTGACTGAATGAAAGGAGCTGGCATCTCACTCTGAATCTTCTTTATCATGCTAGGATTAGCAGGAAAAAGCAAAAAATTTCAGAATTGCACCTTGCAATGCGGAGATATTACTGTTTGTGCATTTACAATATTCATTGATTTTTGCCATTGAAAAACATGTTTTTCATATACCAGAAATGTTTGAAGCTACTGACTGAATGAAAGGAGCTGGCATCTCACTCTCTTTGAATCTTCTTTATCATGCTAGGATTAACAGGAAAAAGCAAAAAATTTCAGAATTGCACCTTGCAATGTGGAGATATTACTGTTTGTGCATTTACAATATTCATTGATTTTTGCCATTGAAAAACGTTTTTCATATACCAGAAATGTTTGAAGCTACTGACTGAATGAAAGGAGCTGGCATCTCACTCTCTTTGAATCTTCTTTATCATGCTAGGATTAACAGGAAAAAGCTAAAAATTTCAGAATTGCACCGTGCAATGTGGAGATATTACTGTTTGTGCATTTACAATATTCATTGATTTTTGCCATTGAAAAACATGTTTTTCATATACCAGAAATGTTTGAAGCTACTGACTGAATGAAAGGAGCTGGCATCTCACTCTCTTTGAATCTTCTTTATCATGCTAGGATTAACAGGAAAAAGCTAAAAATTTCAGAATTGCACCGTGCAATGTGGAGATATTACTGTTTGTGCATTTACAATATTCATTGATTTTTGCCATTGAAAAACGTTTTTCATATACCAGAAATGTTTGAAGCTACTGACTGAATGAAAGGAGCTGGCATCTCACTCTCTTTGAATCTTCTTTATCATGCTAGGATTAACAGGAAAAAGCTAAAAATTTCAGAATTGCACCGTGCAATGTGGAGATATTACTGTTTGTGCATTTACAATATTCATTGATTTTTGCCATTGAAAAACATGTTTTTCATATACCAGAAATGTTTGAAGCTACTGACTGAATGAAAGGAGCTGGCATCTCACTCTCTTTGAATCTTCTTTATCATGCTAGGATTAGCAGGAAAAAGCAAAAAATTTCAGAATTGCACCTTGCAATGTGGAGATATTACTGTTTGTGCATTTACAATATTCATTGATTTTTGCCATTGAAAAACATGTTTTTCATATACCAGAAATGTTTGAAGCTACTGACTGAATGAAAGGAGCTGGCATCTCACTCTCTTTGAATCTTCTTTATCATGCTAGGATTAACAGGAAAAAGCTAAAAATTTCAGAATTGCACCGTGCAATGTGGAGATATTACTGTTTGTGCATTTACAATATTCATTGATTTTTGCCATTGAAAAACGTTTTTCATATACCAGAAATGTTTGAAGCTACTGACTGAATGAAAGGAGCTGGCATCTCACTCTCTTTGAATCTTCTTTATCATGCTAGGATTAGCAGGAAAAAGCAAAAAATTTCAGAATTGCACCTTGCAATGTGGAGATATTACTGTTTGTGCATTTACAATATTCATTGATTTTTGCCATTGAAAAACATGTTTTTCATATACCAGAAATGTTTGAAGCTACTGACTGAATGAAAGGAGCTGGCATCTCACTCTCTTTGAATCTTCTTTATCATGCTAGGATTAACAGGAAAAAGCAAAAAATTTCAGAATTGCACCTTGCAATGTGGAGATATTACTGTTTGTGCATTTACAATATTCATTGATTTTTGCCATTGAAAAACATGTTTTTCATATACCAGAAATGTTTGAAGCTACTGACTGAATGAAAGGAGCTGGCATCTCACTCTCTTTGAATCTTCTTTATCATGCTAGGATTAGCAGGAAAAAGCAAAAAATTTCAGAATTGCACCTTGCAATGTGGAGATATTACTGTTTGTGCATTTACAATATTCATTGATTTTTGCCATTGAAAAACATGTTTTTCATATACCAGAAATGTTTGAAGCTACTGACTGAATGAAAGGAGCTGGCATCTCACTCTCTTTGAATCTTCTTTATCATGCTAGGATTAACAGGAAAAAGCAAAAATTTCAGAATTGCACCTTGCAATGTGGAGATATTACTGTTTGTGCATTTACAATATTCATTGATTTTTGCCATTGAAAAACATGTTTTTCATATACCAGAAATGTTTGAAGCTACTGACTGAATGAAAGGAGCTGGCATCTCACTCTCTTTGAATCTTCTTTATCATGCTAGGATTAACAGGAAAAAGCTAAAAATTTCAGAATTGCACCGTGCAATGTGGAGATATTACTGTTTGTGCATTTACAATATTCATTGATTTTTGCCATTGAAAAACGTTTTTCATATACCAGAAATGTTTGAAGCTACTGACTGAATGAAAGGAGCTGGCATCTCACTCTCTTTGAATCTTCTTTATCATGCTAGGATTAGCAGGAAAAAGCAAAAAAT
>NW_027369303.1:0-43667 GCF_046119375.1 Phyllobates terribilis
CTTCCAAACTATATCAGAAAAGTTATTTCCAATCTTTGTTTCTTCTTCAAGAAAATCTGTAGCAGTGTCGATGATCGAGTTGAGTTGAAACAACTACAAAAAGACATTGTTCTTATTTTGTGTCAATTAGAGATGTATTTTCCACTTCCGTTCTTTGACATTATAGTGCATCTGACAATTCACTTGGTCAGAGAGATTGAAATTTGTGGCCCACAAAGTTTTCATTGGATGTACGGCTTCGAATGTAATATGAAGATTTACAAAGAGTATGTCATTAATTGAACTCATCTGGAATCCTGGATTGCTGAACGATATATAGTTGAGGACGTTGTTGAATTATGTAGTGAATATTTCATTGATGTTGAATCCAATGGTTTTCCAAAATCTAAATATTCAAGTGTGTTTGATTGGAAAGGTACGTTGGGGTATAAAGCAGTCAATATTGATCATAAATCTTGGATTCAAGCCCATTTGTATGTCCTTCAAAACTTAGAGGAAGTGCAGCCTTATGTAAGAGAGCACAAGGATAACTCGAGGAGGCAAAATCCGAGATTTGGAAAGAGTGACTTGTGGATTACATATGAACATAACCGCAGTTTCATTGATTGGTTTTGAACTCGTATTGCAGAAAAAACAAGTGTTGGAGATGAAGTCTCATCAAGTTTAAGGCTTTTTTTTCTAAGGAGTCAAAGTACCAAGTGCTCAACTATTCCTGGTTGGTTATCAATAGATGCACTTTCTATATCAAAGAAAGAGATGATAAAGGCACAATGCAAAATAGCAGTATTACATTGGATGCATAAACAATGCTCATTTCAAGTGAAAAAGACAAGAGGCCTGTGATTGGCGGCATTTCGTACACCATTTAGAGCGGGAATTAGCACCAACTATAGGCATAAAAGGGCCACAAGATGAGCATATTTCCATAATCCCGGCATCATGGAGCAAAGAGTACAAACACGAGGATTATGTTCACAACGGAGAAGACGCGGGAGGTAAGAAGCAAACACAAGTGAAGAAGAGGCAGAGAAGGGCACTTTTTCCTCGGGCGCACCCAAGCCTAGCTCGCGCATCTGGCCAAGGCGAGCCACACAGAGGCGCGACCGCTCCCGACATGACGCGACGCACCATCTTCTAATGTTGTCACGACCGCGCTGACATAGGACGCGCCCGCGCCTTCACCACTGTTGTGCCGCGAAAAAATCCTAGCTCCAAGACTTTAAGTGTGATTTTTACCTAGGATTTACATGTATTTCGGGCTGGGTTTCCACATAACACATTTTAGGGTTCTCATTTAGGGTTAGCTTACTCATTTCTTATAAAAAAGGGAGAGTTTTGCCTCTCCTTAATCATACATTATCTCATTTTCAGAATTACATTAGGTTATTAGCAATGAGCCAGGAGTAGTCTCCTTTGACTTTGTATGGTTGGTTCGCGCCTCTAGGCTGATTCAATGTGAGGTTCTTATCCTTGGTTCTTAATGTTATTATGCCTCTATTGCTTTAATCTCTTGCGCATAATATATGTTGAATTGAATGCACTTTCTAGATTAATCACCTAGGCTATTAGTTCAATTTAATATTGCTAGGGCCTGGTTTATCCTAGTTGGAGAACCTTGCCTACTTAGTAGTAAGAATCTCTACTTGGACTAGTTGGACTTGTAAGATATGGAGATTAATGAGGTATAGGATCCAAGGAAAATATACCTTCCTATTTATTCATGAACTTAATGTTGTCTAGAAGTTAGTCTTGATAGTTTCAAGGCTAGGTTGGTTGACAAGACGTTGTTAGGACTAGTTGACCTAATTAGCAATATTAATACATGGATTAGGGAAATTTAGAAGACATAAAGGAATTAGGAATAGAGTTGAACCCGAATAGAAGGAACCTAGGACCATTGAATCAGGCTAAAAGGTTAGACCAACCATATGAAGTGTTTTTACCAATTAATCAAACAACAAAATCAATTTTCTCAATTCCCCAATTACTTTTCACTAGTTATTCTTTTTAATACCATAAGAATTGATTGCTAATTCGGTTCCCTGTGGATTCAACCCCTACTTTCCACTTTACTTAGTAGAGGAGTAAAATGAATTACTTTGACCAGACTGTCTAACGACAGGTATGTCAAATTGGTGTCGTTGTCGAGGAACCAATTTTTTTTCTTACTGTATCAGTTCGATTGACTTCGGTGCTGGCCATTTAACGGCCAGTGCCCGTACTACTAATGAATCTCCTTGATGTGCTTGCACGAAGGATGGCCAAGGAAGTGCCTGAGATCATGGATACGTTAAACCGGCTGGACGATCTTGAGGAGATGTTGGCTTGCGATACTAAAGAACATTGGGACTGGCGCCCTTGGCATGTGCAACAAATGATTAATCGCGTGGAGTGTTAGCTTAAGAAACTGCGACAGTCAATGAACATTTGGTTGGAAAAATATGCCAATGAGTTACAGTATCAAGAGACAATCATGAGGCTCGTTAACACCACCAAAGTTGTGGAGACGAATGACGATCAAGGACTGGATGAGGTGCAAAGTGAAGTTGAAACCGAGGATCCCGTCAATGTGTGTCCACAACCCAAAGAAAGCATCCCCGAATCAGCCGCAACAGAATCACGCGTCCAATCCCCCAACACCGAAGAGGAGCGCAACCGCACCATCACTAGGCACGACCATTCCACGGTCCATGCAGAACAGACGCAACCGCATCCTTCAAAGCGCGACCGCGTTCTTGTTGTTGAGGGCTCGCAGCGACCGCTTAATGGAGGAATGCAACTGCATCTTGATGGTGCTCTTTCTGGAGCTTATAGAGCGATCGCGCCCTCCACAGTGCGCCCGTGCCAAGGCACCTGATAATGGACACGACCGCTCCTTATCTCCACGCGCCCCGCATTCCCCTTTGTTGCTGTCGTCACCAAGTTCTTCGCATCGTTGGACTTCAATGAGCATGACCCAGGACCACCATTAGCCGACGAGGCAGAGACACTCGATCCGGGAGATGAGCTTGAACCGGACCACCACACAAATCTCACACCACTTGGGAAGTTAGAACCACGAGCACCTGCACCCCATCTTGCCGAACTCCAACAAGGGCCACACAAGAAGAAGAAGAAGAAGCTAAGGGCCCGACACAAGGTAGTACCCCCAGACTCTTCAAAAAAAAAGGGTGGTACGACAAAAGAGTTAGGAAAAGGCGAGGTGTCCGATCCTATGTCGTGATAAAGAAGAGAGGATTTCTTTATGACATGGCCATCGAAGGGACCCGAAGCAGGTTGAGAAGAGGTACGTCGATCCAACGACGTTAAATAAAGGCGCTGACCAGGAGGCAACCCGACAAATAGGTAACTTCTCTTTTTTCCACTTGAGTTATATGTGTCCTTGTTTTAGAATGAGGACATTGTGTAGTTTAAGTGTGGGGAGGGGATTAGCCTCGCATATCCCTGCATTTAAAATTTGAGTCAGTTTTTCCCCTTTGTTTTTTAATCTTAAGAGTTTTATCCATAGTTTTTCCCCTTGTTTATGACGTTGTGAACTTCTACAAAGACGCATGACCTTTAAATTTTCTTACTATGCCTTAGATGTTAATATCTTGAGTGTATATGGTGAGTATATGATGGATTAGGTCAAGGACGTAGGCTTGAGCATGTGGATTGTGATTAGGACGCACTAGAACCTTATTAAAGATTGCATAATCACCCCCTTTTCTTTTGTTTCACTTTATGTCATAATAAATTGAACCTGTCCTTTTTCATGAAAAAGAAAAACAAAAAGTATAAAGGTAGTGAGATCCTAGTAAAAGAAAATCGGAAGAGAACGCAATGTCTGAGGTGTGATAAAAATAACTAAGGGATCGATCTTCCATGATCTATTAAGCAAAAAAGTCTCATAGCAGCCTCGACCATTAAATGGACAGGTTCTACCTAGTAAAACAATAAAGTTTGTCTGGACAATAAAATGGATGGACCCTGCACCCTAAATGTAAAGGTGTAAAAAGAAAAAAATGTACTAGGATAAAATGGAGCAAGGAAAAATGAATTTGGTATTACTTGAGGAAAGTGTGGCTGATGGTTGTTTTCGACAATATTGGAACTTGTGCAGAATTATCATAACTAGGAAGCATGTTAGGATGAGCCATAGTAATTTATTTAATCTTTCGTTATTCACATTCTTATGTCACTCGTATAGAGATCTTTTCGATATAGTTTGAAGATTTAGGTGATTGCATCTGCGTAGGGGTTAGCATAGTTCAAACATTGGGGGATACTTGGTACCATCGTAGAGTCAAGCTAGTTTAAATGCATTACTTTGATGTTTATGTCTAGAGTCGGAATCTACGCCCGTTATTTTGTGATGCTAGGTACCAAAAGTCAGAAGTTGATCGATGACCACTCGGATTGTACCACCGTACTCACTAAGCCCTCCAAGAGTCAGCTACAGTTTACTCGAGGATTAGCAATGGTTCAATTGTAGGGGTTTGATTGGCGGCATTTCGTACACCATTTAGAGTGGGAATTAGCACCAACTATATGCATAAAAGGGCCACAAGAGGAGCATATTGCCATAATCCCGACGTCATGGAGTAAAGAGTACAAACACAAGGATTATGTTCCCAAGGGAGAAGACATGGGAGGCAAGAAGCAAACACAAGTGAAGAAGAGGCGGAGGCAAGATGCACTTTTTACCCAGGCGCACCCGCGCCTAGCTCACGCATCCATCCAAGGCGAGCCACACAGAGGCGCGTCCGCACCAGACATGATGCGACCGCGCACCAACTTCTGAGGGTGGCGTGATCGCGCTAACACAGGACTCTGATAGGAGCTTATTATATGGTGTTAGCTAGTGACTATTAGATTATGATTAGTGGTGTTTAGGTGCTTATTGAGTGGTATTCCTGGAATCCGGTATGATATTCATTTATAGATTTGCGGGATGCTCGTAAGCGGTATTTAGTGGTTTTATTATGGATATCCTACTTGTAATCACTTCTAGTGCATTTGGGATGGAGCTAGAAGAGAAGGATACCACGCCTACACCAAGAGAAGAGGGTCGAAGACGCGCTTCGACCATTGAAAAGAAGAGAAGAAGTGCTGAGAAGAAGTGTTGAGATATTCAGCTGAGTTCAGATGGATCTTCCTCCCTGATCTGATGTCCGATTGAGGTGATTCCAATTTGAGGAGTTAGATATGGAAGTCTACTTGATCACCTCAAAAGATGAGCGCAATCGGAGTTGTGAGCCGAGAGTATGGCAATTCTACGAAAGTCACTTTTCTGCAGAAAATGTCTCGATCGCGACTCTAATGTCTCGATCGCGACTCTAATGTCTCGATCGCGACTCCAAATGTCTCGATCGCGACTCCAATGTCTCGATCGTGACTCCAATGTCTCGACCGTGACTCCAAATGTCTCGATCGCGACTTTGCCTCGACATAAAAGTCTCGACCGCGACTCAAAGTCTCGATCAAGACCGCGGACACCAGCGGCCCAATTTAGCGGATTTTATCCGATTTCTGATTAGTTTTTCCATATCTTTTTAGTTATTTTGATTTATTTTATATTCCTTAGGTTGGGTGCTATATAAACCCTTAGTTATTAGGTTAATGAGGAGAATTATCTCACACATTCTCCCCTCTTGCCTCCATTCTAGTTAGCCACTGTTCTAGGAAAAGTTTGTGAGAATTCTATTGTTTATGTTCTAATAATAATTTCAGCATTGTTTTATTTTATCTTGTGCTTATTGTCATTGATTGATATTGATTTTATCTAGGTTGCAAACTAGGTTGATTAATTATCATTCATATCGCTAGGCTTGATAATTCGATTTGAAAAGTCTTGTCTTTTGGGTAGCAATCAGAATTAGCATAGACTATTTGCGAGTGCTTCTTTTGTAGAGATTATAAACCTGTGTCGAGTATCGGTGATTTGCCAATGGTATTGCATAGGCCTACATATCTTTGATCTTTATGCTGTTGAGTAGTTGAACCTTAGGATTTCTTTGGTTATTGCATACAACAAGGGTTTCTAGGACTATTTGGACTAGTTGCTATTTACGAACAAAGAGTAGGACAACTAGATTATCTATTTAAAGAACATAACTTTTATAGAATTCGATGATCAACTTTCCATAAGAACAATGTGTTGATGTTAGGAGGGGGAGGGGAGAGTTTCATATCCATAACCCAACATTCTTTGTTTGTTTACTTATTTAGTTAGTTTTACAACCAATAAAAAAAAACCAATTGTCAGTATTAGGTAACATAATTAGAAATAAACTATCGTTCTGACTCTCTTGGGATTCGACCCCTTATTACCGCTTTACTAGTGGATTTATTAAGTTGGGTATCTTTGATAGGATCAACGACCGTTTAACGCCTGTCAAACTTTGGCGCTGTTGCCGGGGATCAAACTGTTATAGTTTATTTCTTTTTGTGTTACTACTCGTGCTACTGAAACCCTCTCCTTCTTTCCCCCACTAAAACCCCAAATCTCAAAATCCTAACCTTCAAATCTACCCCCAAATCAAGCACAAAAGTTCTTATTTTGAAGATTTAAGTTGTGTTGCACCATTCCTTGGTGATTGGAGGGCCGATTCCGACGACAAACCACCGAAACGAAGGCGACAAGAGGAACACGCGCCCGCGGTTATTGCACTACGGAAAAAATGGAGCACAGATCCGCGCACGCGGCCTGATCACCCGCGCCCGCCTTCACCGCGTCCACCTACGTCCGATGTCGCGACCCGCGCCCGCGGTTAACCATTGCAGCACCTCTTCGTCCACGGTATCTTCACTTTTGTCGGATCTCCACCTCAACCGCCTCCGGGCCCATATTAGTAGGCTTTTCTTTCCCTTCCTTTTCTATCGAGTCCTCTTTTGCAGCATTGATGACAATGCGCTGTTCAAGTGTGGGAAGGGTGATTAGACCTATTTTTATGTGTTCGGAGTTATTTTATGTTGTTGGTCATATATGGAGTCTGTGGTAAGGATGTTTGAGTTATGGAGTCTGTATTTGATGAGTTTTAGTTGGAAAAGTTTGATCGAAAAAATAAACGAAAAAAAAAGAGAGAAGAAAAAATACGAAAAAAATCGAAAAAGAAACGAAAAAAATCAAAAAAGATATGAAAAATAAAGAATAAAAACCAAGCAAGCAAAAATGGATAAAAAGGAAAAGGTTGGTGCCTGAAAAAAATAGAATAAAAATAGAAAAAGATCCTACCACTTAGAATTTGGTGAAAACCCGAAAGGGCGCCGTATTTACTTTGTTTTGTGATTATTTTATTGATTGCATATCTATTGGCGTAGGAGACATAAGAAGGGAGTTGAAGGATGTCTCGGGTTCTAGGATTCACCAAGGAGGGATAAGGAGTTAGCTTTAGCCTTTTATCTCTCTATTTATGAGTTTATTGTTATCCACATCTTGCATGCTTACCATTCCATTAGTTTACTAGTTTTGCCACATATTATTGGCAGTTGTATTAGACTAGGATTAGATTCCTATCTTGGCGTTTGATGCATACTGTTGTGGTTGTACTATGCAGAATTTTTAAATTAGGATTGTTGTTGTGACTTGTGGATTTATATTATCTAGTGGTTTAGGAAATTACTCGAAGAGGAGGAATAAGAAGTGTATAAGCGAGTGGGAGACTCGATTTTATACTTATTTATGTCATATTTATGTACCCTTAACCTTAGAGGAGAATAGGAATTCCACATGTGCTTAAAAGCACACCACTTGGTTCGATTATTACTATTGTATTGGAGTGGTGACATATGAAGTGGAGAAATAAGGAGGGTTTGGGTAGGTTATCTAGGAGACATAAGGAGATAGATCGGAGTAGGTTAGTGCTCGATACACTTTGGAGTTTGTAGTATAGTCGCTAGCAGACTTTCTCTACACTTACTGTAGACCTTTGTGCTTTTAGGAGGAGTGAGTTTTATTTTGCTTACTCGAGGACGAGCAAGATTTAAGTGTGGGGAGGTTTGATAGGAGCTTATTATATGGTGTTAACTAGCAACTATTAGCTTAGGATTAGTGATGTTTAGGTGCTTATTGAGTGGTATTCCCGGAATCCAGTATGATGTTCATTTATAGATTTGTGGGATGCTCGTAAGCGGTATTTAGTTGTTTTATTATGGATATCCTACTTGTACTCACTTCTAGTACATTTGGGATGGACCTAGAAGAGAAGGATACCACGCCTACACCAAGAGAAGAGGGTCGAAGACGCGCTTCGACCATTGAAGAGAAGAAGAGCTGAGAAGAAGTGCCGAGATATTCAACTAAGTTCAGATGGATCTTCCTCCCTGATCTGATGTCCGATTGAGGTGATTCAAATTCGAGGAGTTAGATATGTAAGTCTACTTGATCACCTCAAAAGATGAGAGCAATCGGAGTTGTGAGCCAAGAGTTATGGCAATTCTACGGAAGTCATTTTTCTGCAGAAAATGTCTCGATCGCGACTCCAATGTCTCGATCGCGACTCCAATGTCTCGACCGCAACTCCAAATATCTCGATCGCGACTTTGCCTCGACATAAAAGTCTCGACCGCGACTCAAAAGTCTTGATCAAGACCGCGCACACCAGCGGCCTAATTTAGCGGATTTTATCCGATTTTCTGATTAGTTTTTCCATATCTTTTTAGTTATTTTGATTTATTTTATATTCCTTAGGTTGGGTGCTATATAAACCCTTAGTTATTAGGTTAATGAGGAGAATTATCTCACACATTCTCCCCTCTTGCCTCCATTCTAGTTAGCATTGTTCTAGGAAAAGTTTGTGAGAATTCTATTGTTTATGTTCTAATAATAGTTTCAGCATTGTTTTATTTTTCTTGTGCTTATTGTCATTGATTGATATTGATTTTATCTAGGTTGCAAACTAGGTTGATTAATTATCATTCATATCGCTAGGCTTGATAATTCGATTTGAAAAGTCTTGTCTTTTAGGTAGAAATCAGAATTAGCATAGACTATTTGCGAGTGCTTCTTTTGTAGAGATTATAAACCTGTGTCGAGTATCGGTGATTTGCCAATGGTATTGCATAGGCCTACATATCTTTGATATTTATGCTGTTGAGTAGTTGAACCTTAGGATTTCTTTGGTTATTGCATACAACAAGGGTTTCTAGGACTATTTGGACTAGTTGCTATTTACGAACAAAGAGTAGGACAACTAGATTATTTATTTAAAAACATAACTTTTATAGAATTCGATGATCAACTTTCCATAAGAACAATGTGTTGATGCTAGGAGGGGGAGGGGAGAGTTTCATATCCATAACCCAACATTCTTTGTTTGTTTACTTATTTAGTTAGTTTTACAACCAATAAAAACCGCCCAATTGTCACTATTAGGTAACATAATTAGAAATAAACTATCGTTCTGGCTCTCCTGGGATTCGACCCCTTCTTACAGCTTTACTAGTGGATTTATTAAGTTGGGTATCTTTGATAGGATCAACGACCGTTTAACGCCTGTCAGACGCGCTTGCGCCTTCACCACTGATGTGCCGCAAGAAGCCCTATCTCCGAGACTTTAAGTGGGCTTTTTACCTAGGATTTACATGTATTTCGGGTTGGGTTTTCACATAACACATTTTAGGGTTCTCGTTTAGGGTTAGTTTACTCATTTATTATAAATAGGGAGAGCTTTGCCCATCCCTAATCATACATTATCTCATTTTTAGAATTATATTAGGTTATTAGCAATGAGCCAGGAGTAGTCTACTTTGACTTTGTATGCATGGTTGGTTCGCGTCTCTAGGCTGATTCAGTGTTAGGTTCTTATCCTTGGTTCTTAATGTTATTATGTCTCTATTGATTTAATCTCTTGTGCGTAATATCTATTGAATTGAATGCCTTTCTAGATTTATCACCTAGGCTGTTAGTTCGATTTGATATTGCTAGGGCCTTGTTTATACTAGTTGGAGATCCTTGCCTTCTTAGTAGTATGAATTTCTAATTGGACTAGTTTGACTCATAGGATAGGGAGATTAATGAGGTATAGGTGCCAAGGGAAATATATCTTCCCATTTATTCATGAACATAATGTTGTCTAGAAGTTAGTCTTGATAGATTCAAGGCTAGGTTGGTAGACAAGACACGGATAAGACTAGTTGACCTAATTAGCAATAATAGTACATGGACTAGGGCAATTTAGAAGACATAAAGGAATTAGGAATAGAGTTAGAACCAGAATAGTAGGAACCTAGGACCATTGAATCAAGCTAGAAGGTTAGACCAAACATATGAAGTGGTTTTCCCAATTAATCAAACAACAAAATCATTTCTCTCAATCCCCCACTTAGTTACTTTTTACTCGTTAGTCGTTCTAATACCATAAGAATTGATTGCTTCGGTTCCCTGTCGATTCGACCCCTACTTGTCACTCTACTTACTAGAGGAGTAAAAGGGATTACTTTAACAAGACTGCCTAACGACAGGTCTGTCAGCCGCCTATGTCAACATGTCATACTATGGTGTTATTGAGCACATGTGTATTATTGTACTCCTCATACTTGAAGATACCTGTTTTTAAGTGTAAGTGGGTTGAAAACAATGCCGCAGTACAAGTTGATGTGACGGGATTCATTTCAGTCGCCCTTGATAAGTTAGGTTACAAACCAGAACCGTTTATATTAGAATCACAAGCTAAGCAAGTGTTCTATGTTTTAGATCTCATAAAACCTAAGTGGTCTATTGTATTGTTCAAACCAAAGAGGAAAGTAGACGAGAAGATGATAATGACGATGGCTTTGAGGAGACAAGTTCATCAGCAAATAATCTGCCGTTCTCCCACGATAATACTAATTAAGAGGAATTTTATCATAGAGAAGATCACGGGAAGGCATTTGGCTTAATGTAATGAAACAATTGGAGGATGATGCATCCTCTAGTGTCCTTCATCTAACAAAGAGGAAACGATCTGTCAATTGACGAAAGCTTAATGTTTTTTGCTTCAAATAAAGCTTTTTGTTTGCTACTCTCCGTGTTTTATTCATTGTTATTTTCCTTAAAGGCAAGATGCAATGAATGTAACGGGTTCCGTTGGGCTGAACTGAAGCTTTTTATGGGCTAATGTTACTGTACTCCCCTTTGATAGAAATGAATTTTCTTTAGTTCTATGAGTTGTGCACTGATTATGGAAGTCAAAATTCAAGGACAACTTGCATGATTTTAAAGATCACTTTTCTATTGGAGTTAATTATTTGAAAATCAAAGTATATCTTAATTAACTTATGACTTATTTATATTGATCTTAATTCTCTGAATCTTTATAGATTGATCTTAATTCTCTGAATCTTTCTACTTTGTCATCGCGCGACTGAGTTTTGTTGTATTGCTTAATGAATTGCCCTCAGCATTCAAGTTATATTGAAATGTTGAACTGCATTAAATAGTTGATAACTGCAAATTGGTTTCCGAGGAAGAAAAAAAATACTATTTGTGTAGAAGTATTGATAAGAACTCGTCTAAGTGTTAATATTTAGTAAAGTGAAAACAGTCTTGAAATTTCTCTTAACATGCTTGTGTATCATACATATAGGACAAAAAAAATTTGTGCTAAAAAAGGAAAATGATTTATGGAGGTCATTCAGAAAGGACTTGAATAGCGAGCATGTAAAAGACGACGAAATAGGTGAGCTTAACACTGAACCTCCAGCCATGTATGACTCATACATCACACAAGATCAATGGACGGAATCTATTAAAACTAGACAATCTGTTGAGTTCAAGGTATGAATTGTTTTTGGGAGCAAAGTCTTAGCAATAACTACATATATTTGTTCATCTAAGTTATTTACTAATAAATTTTGGCACATAACAGATTAAGAGTGATAAACTTAGAAAACTCTCGAAAAATATGATTTTACCTATCATGCATCTCACAAGGGTTATGCTGGTCTCCAGGCTTAATATGTAAGTACTGAGACACAACTCCTTTCAAATAACTTAATTTTTATTTATATTTATGATGTATATATTGATGTAACCATATTTTTGTCATTTATATTAGAAAGTTGAACATATAATGACTGTGTCTCGAGCAATTTTATGGGTCGAAGCAAGAACGAAAAAAAACTGGGGAGTATAGTGAACAATCGAAGTTTGTGGTTGAAAAACTTGTAAGCTTCCATTATGTTGATCGTTTTCTCATTTTTACATGATATATACATAATCATAATATTCAGATGACTAATAAAGTGTATTTTTCATGTTACTTTGTTTGGATTGTTTGTTGCTGATTTGAGTTAAAATTTATATAGTAAAAACTCGTAAGCTTGCATCATGTTGATTTTTTGCTGATTTTGTGTTGATTTTTTGCTGCTGATTTTTCTGTTGAATTTTACTTTGTGGATTAGCATCGTAACATGCAACAAGAAGCTTCAGGAGAGCTTACTACTTCTGGATAAAAATATGTGTTGGCTTTAGCATTGGGAAAACCTGAGCACCCGGGGCGTGTTTGAGGAGTTGGTCAAGATATCACGATTAGCAAATTTTGGCCATGAGGATCTCAAGGAGCATCTTCATCCAAAGTAATTACATCCGAACAAGCTGAAATGGTTGAGCTCAAGGATCAAATGAAGGTCATGAAAATGACATTTAGTGCAGAGATACAAGCATTAGAAGAAGTTATTAACAATTTGGTCATAGAGAAGCATCTTATTACATCAAAAAAGGTGCATGTGTTATCGACCCCTTCACCTCAGCTTCCTTTAACACAAAGTGGAAAAACATCTTGTTCAACTTTGAAAAATGACCATATTACATCAAAAAATGGTGAGTATACTAGAAGTGATTCTCTTATATATATGTACTTCAATTTATTTTGAAAAATGGAATTAAGAAATTTTGTATGTAGGGCTGGCAACCATGTAATTTATTTTGGCTAGACCAATCTCAAATTGTAGCTCGAGGGAAGTATCATTCTTCCTGAAGCATTGTAGTGCTTCATAATTGTCCGTTAGACCGTGGTTATGTGAAGGTTGAATTCATCACCCTTGTAAAAGGTGATGTTGTGGTAGCTTGTCCTACTGATGAGGTTTGTACAATCAGAAAAGACATAGGAAAATTTATTGCTTGGCCTGAATCCCTTGTGCTTCCCATTGAGGTAAGTGAAAAAATACTTAGTGATCATTTATCTTTTTCTTTTTTTGGTAGATTTCTAGATTTTTCCGGATTTTAGATTGCATATGCATAACTGAAGACAACAAGGATTAGTTTCAAATAACTGTTGCTATAGCCAATGCAATTTGTTGTTTGTTCAAAATTTTCCAAGTTACAGTGAGAAAATGACCATAAGAATGAGTCTTACCTAACGGTTTCGTTTGTTATTGATAAGGATAATGAGCACTCTAAAAGGGATTCAAAGAAAGTGTATACCAAGGGAAAGACATTGACTTATGAATCTGTCATTGGTCCGGGTGAAGTTGAATTAGAGTGGAGTTCATTGGAAGAATATCAATGGATATTAGAAGATTTTAATGGAACTACAATGATGCGAAAAGTTAAGGTAAATGCTGAAAATTTTCATTATAACCGTCCTGGGTTGAGATTGGCAAGGAGGAGATTCAAATATGGCTCGATTGGTTAGAGGTTGGAATCACTCACATGATATTATATATCAGATCAGTTCTAGCAAAATACAGTTTATTATCATTCATGCTAAAGTTCCTAACAACATCTTTAACTTCTTATAGATCTTTATTTGAATGCAAAGGTGTGAATGACATGATCAAATTTCTTTATCCTACTCAATTTCTCCTTGCACTCAAACCATCGGACAAATGAATGCTTATATTACAAAATCTATGGAAGGACATGTGAAGGATAAGATATTTTTCGCACAATATCACTTTAGGTAACCATCCCATATAGTTTCATTAACATTTTTCATAAAATTTTAATGATCACTTATTTTAGTTAATATGTCTACATGGACCATTGAGTTTTGATAATAATGAATCCTTATTTGCATCATGCTTATTTGATTGATTCACAACATGGTAAAGTACAAAAGGATGCAGATGCATTAGTCAAGCTGTAAGTATTTACTTTATTCAATAATATTTTTGCTTTCTCTTTAATCTTTTTAAATCTTATTTTTCTTTGTAAACAGGACTTACAAAATGACATATACAAATTTGGGCATGAAAACACCACGAAGAGACACTTTGTTACTGACTTTAGTTATATTAGTATTAGAGAATAATTTTTGATAATTAATAAGTTATAGCTAGTTATTTAGCTTACATAGTTATTTATGTCATGACTTGCACTGTCCTCGTCAGAAAAATGTTAGCGATTGTGGATATTATGTTCTAAAGTTCATGAAAGGCCTTGTACCTCACAAGAAAAACACTTCAATGATACCAATTAATGTAAGTCTTTTATAATATGTAACATCTTTTGGTATGTAAGTTGTACTTATAATAATTACATTATTATATTTTGTAGTGGTATGGTGACAAGATTACCTATAGTAACAATGATCTTGATGAAATTTGATGGGAGTGGTTGGATTATTATCTCAGTCTTGTGTAGGTATGTAATAGTGTTTACCTATCTTACTATCTTTATTGTTTAATTTTTTATAATTGGCTAAAATATGTTCATTATATTTGCAAGATGTCAAATGTCAAGAATGATTTATCTTATGAAGGTGGATTTGGAACTATGAAACAATGTTGAAATTCATTTGCAGGAAGACAAGCAATCAATTAGGACTATGAAATTAAGTGAACAATTACATTGTGTATTAGATCTTAAAATGTTGATGCATTATATTTGAATTATTATTATAAATTTCAGATTATTAGTGTGTGTTGTACAATATTGAAATTTCAGATTATTAATGATGATGTATACAGGAAAGTGAATTAGTATTTTGGGTAAAAATTTGTTTTTCTGGATATGAGTACATAACCCAGATATTATATAAGAGAGGTCTGGGCTAAAAAGCCTCTCTTATCCGTGCACTATTGTAACTACCGGGCTTGTGTGAAAACAGTTCGGGATAAATAAAACTCTGTCAAGCGTGCTCTCTTGCAACTATAGAGCCCGGGTGTGTGTGAAAGGTGCTTTGGGCTCTACACCCTTTAAGCCCAAAGACTTGAAGCCCGAACCGTTTTTTGCTATATCCGGGTTCTATGCCCTTATACGACCGGGCTAAAAAGCCGTTTTTTTAATAGTGTTGGTTACCAAGGTTTATTTTTTATATAGTTTTATTAATTGACTGTGTTCTGTTGTGTCTTGACCGTGTCCAAAAATGTTAACCGTGTCCTCCCGTGTCTCGCCATATGCCGTTGTGCTCTCCGTATCCGAATTGTGTCCACGTGTTCGACACGAAAACAACTAGAATTTAGTTGTGTCTGTGATATAGAGGTTGTGAATGTTGTGAATTGGTTATCGATATCCTAAATTGCAGCGGTGTAGTTTCCCATACATATAATCAACATGTCCTTTGTTTGGTGGGCTGCCTTAGAAAACTTGCAGTGGTGTAGTTTCCTAGACATATAATACTCATACAACTCTAGACACTTGATCTTGTGACCTCCTAGGAGATATTCTTTTGACAGAATCTACATTCCACATTCAATCATATGAGAAAGTCTCATATGCCATAGTTTGGTAAGATCAACATCCTTAACCACTAATGCAACAACTGCATAACATGTTGTTGCTGAACCCTATAAGACATACAAAGTTCCCTGTCTGACACCTCTCAGAATCACATATGAACCTTTACACATATTTAGAACTCTATCTAAATAATTGAAACCCTTGCTATCCAAATTCCTGGATTGTGTAGAATTTTCCATCATGTGTTCTAACCGTAATTGAGCCGATTCCAACCACCTTGTAGACATAACTGTTTACCATAGGAACACTACCTCCATCTATTCAACTATATGTTGTGAACAACTCCCTTGTAGGAAAAATATGATACGATGCTCCAAAGTCAAGAATCCACACATCAGAGTGATGAGTGTGCTCATCAGCAAATAGCACAATAACATTTTCAGAATCAATGTCATCTTCTGCTAATGTAGCAAAACTGAATTTATGCTCTTGCTGCTGCTTCTTCTTCTTAGTACAATCAATCTTCCAATGACCCTTTTCCTTATAGTAGGCACAGACGTTGTGTGGTAATTTAGGTTTGATTTTTTCTCTTGTTTCTGATATTTCTTCTTCTTACCCTTCTTACCGTCCTTGCTTCCACTGGTCGTTAACTTGGAAGCCTGATTTTCTATACCTGACCCAACTGCATTACAACACGGTTTTCTATTGTGAAGTGAAGACCTAACCTCCTCCAGCGATACAATATTTTTTCCAACGATGAAAGACTGCACAAAATTATCATATGATAAAGGCAGAGAAACCAACAATATCAAGGCAACATCCCCATCCCCCACCTTTTCATCAATATTACGCGGATCTAGTATTCAATTGATCTAGGTGATCTCTAAGAGGTGTATCTTCAGACATGCGCAGATTTGAAAAGACGTTGTTTTAGCATCAGTTTGCTAGTCAGCAACTTCGTCATGTAAAGACTCTCCAACTTCAACCACTACTTGGAGGCGGTTTACTCACCTGATAATTCTGTAATGACGTCATCAGCGAGACAAAATAAAATAATAATTAGAACAATAAGAGACAGTTGATAAGCGTTACTTAGTACAACATTGGTTGCGGTTCTTAACGCTTTTCAGAGGCAAAAGAGCAGAGATGTAGGGGTAATTCGGCATTCGGAGTTTGTATGCACATTACACCATTTCAGAGGAATTTACCAAGTATAGGCTGAAGCTTGGCAGTGGCGCGACCGCGCATAGCCTCCGTAACAAGCGTGCGACCTCGCATTATACCACGTGACCGCGCGCTATACTGCGTGACCACATCTTCATTGGCTGGGAACAACTGAGACATGGCGCGACCGCACCGAGTATGGTGCGATCGCGCCTTCATTGGAATGAGCACTTGTATGGGCTTTATGAGTTTCTACTTTCTGCGAGTCTTTTCTCATGTCGTTTCTAGATTTTGAGTGTAGTCCTTGGATATATAATACTTAGGGCTGCCTCCATTTGGAGAATGAAATGTTCTTATCATTTTTCTACGTACTTTGAGATTATGCTTCACTAGTTCATTTGCATTTCTTTGAATCGTTGAAATCTTCGGATCAGTTTGGTTTGTGAGACATTCTACCTTTGTTCTAGTTCATGATTTGAATTGTTTCTTCTCCTGTGCTTTAATTTTTTATTGAATTGAATTTGACTATTTTAGACTGGCCAGTTAGGTATGTTAGATTGATTCATACTACTAGGTTTAGGTTTATCCTAGTTGGAAAGCCTGGCCATTAGGTGGCATAAGCAATCACTAGGACTAGTTGACCTTGAGATTGTAGAGAGTTGAATGCATGATTAATATCAATCTTGGATCAAGGATATTTCGTGCACCTATTTGTTCATGAACTTATTGTTGTTAGGTTGTATAATCTTGATAGTTTCAGGATTATAGACTAGTTAGGGATACTAGGACTAGTTGGATCAATAGCGACATTTAAACATGATTTAGGACAATTCATATGGACCATTGAACTTGGGGAAAATAGATTGTCAATAATCAACATGCTAATCTGTTGTGTGGATGTTGATTGAACGAAGTGTATTTTCTTAGATATTTCTTACTCGAATTCATTAGTTAGATTAATCCATCGAAAACCCCCTTTTAGTTACTTGAATCATCAATCGCATTAACTACATAAGAATTGAATCCCTGACTTTTCGTGGGATCGACCCTTTCTCACCACTCTACTAGTTAGAGTAGTGGATACGTATTTTACATTTTATTGAGCATAATGACACACGTTTTTGTGGCTCGTCACCAATGCTTTGTAGGTTTGGTTGGAGTTGTAGAAGGTCAATTTCCCGCCAGAAAGAAGTTGCATTACTTTGTTGATGAAAGACAGAGATCTCCTTTTGTTTCAAAATCCAAGTGATAACATAAATACATTTATATGAAATAGCATCAGAAATGATATTACAAAATGAGAATCTCTTAAAAATAAATAGGTATGTAGTGTAGTAGGAAATATATCACACAATTTACATCAAGTACCCTATTTGCACCTTCTTCTTTTTTCTATGAAAACTATAGTGATCCGCACACAAATTAATGTCTTTCTCCTATTAAATTAGTATGCATAATGGTGTACAGAATCAAGGCAATGGAAGAGGGGTTTTCCAGTCAGGAAAAGGAAACATGTCCTTATTTACAATACTGGAAGTATCTTACATTCCTCTGAAGCTCTATTCAGATAGTATTTCATATTGGAAGTTGGGAGATAAAGTGTCCACTATATAAATTTATGGATTACTCCTTCTAGTTGTAATTGGTTTTAGGATGGAACCCCATTAGACTTGTATGTTGGGTCAGACTGCGCCTACGTACATGACCCCTTTGTTCGTGTTGGACGTAGGGCCCATGTAATTTGACATGGTATCAGAGCTGGGATTCGGCCTTGGGCCAACGAGTTGGTTGGGATGTTGGATATAAAGAGAATGATATGCCTACCCACACTGTTTTGTTCAAATGTCAACTAGACCAGTTGAGGCCCGTTGCACTTGCGGGGGCGTGTTGAGGTAGTATCCCACATTGGAAGTTGGGAGATAAAGTGCCCACTATGTTGTAAATCTTGTGGTGATAATCTTGTACCTCTTCTACGGATCGTGTCAGTTCACTTTCCGAACAAGATAATTCGACCCAATTTACTGCCTGGGTTACACAAAGTTCTTGCGGGGATAATCCGAGAAGGCAATCTGGTTCAGACAATATGAATTCAGATCAAGAAAGTAGAGAGGGAGTATGTTTTCGTAACCTTTGTAATTGAGACCGAATCCTCTTTATATAGAGATAGCAACAGAAACAGAATCTGGCGGTTTTGGCGGTTACATTCTGTTAAATAACATAATTGGTTTTTTGGTAGTTTTGTCGGTTACATTCTGTTAATAACAGAATCTGGATTTATGCCAATTTCTAGAAATTACCATTAATCCATTAAAGTATCTGACATTCCCTCTTTGATAAAGTAAGCCCAAAAATTTCGTAACGGGCCGCATGCGGCCCGCTGGGGCTTGCACCGTAGGGGATCCTCCCCTACCACCCCGCGAGGGGCTCCGCCTCTCGACCCTGTAAGGGGGCTGTGCCCCCTTGACCCCTGCTCCGTATTCGCGGTTGATAACATGTTAGCTCAACGAGCGTGCACTCCGCACTACCCGAACTCGTTTCCGAGCCTAACGTGAAATCACATCGGCCTCTAGTAAATCACATTACTACTAAAATGTATTGATGACACTAAAATCACCAACATATCCCCCCCCCCCCCCTCCATTTTAGTGTAATCCTTGATTTACTCAGTATATATAATAATATATACAAGTGTATAAACACAAACATTACGATCAAACAAATGCATAAATGAAAATGTCTTGCAATTGAATTTCCATCTTAGTACAATACACATTCCAAATACTCAAGAATCGGGGTGTCGTAACGATTGAACCCATCAACCCATTTGAATACCTAAAGATATTATACACAAATGTTTCTACAACATTCTACTATTCATACTTGACACTTTACAAGACATGTGTCCTTATCCATTAATAAGCATATAGGAAGCCAAGTCCTAGCTTCTTGAAGCGGCAAAACTTCATGCTTACATAGGTGGTCCTTTTAGTCTTGCACCTGCATTTGCAATTTTTCAAAAGAACCATTAAGAAGATATGCTTCAACCTAACCATCACTTGCAGGTCTGAGCACATACCTTGGGAGGATAAACACATGTGCTCCAATCTCTAACTATGGTCTTTCCACATTGAATTCTTCTTCTAACGTTGTATTAGAAGGGAATTGGGTATATCATAGCTAGTAGATTTAGATGGACTTTAATCCCATCCCAATTACCGACTTACTCACTAAGTCCCTAGCTAACCCCTTCGTCAAGTGGTCAGCCAAGTTTTGTTGTGACCGAACAAACTCAATGGATATTACCCCATTCATGATTAACTCCCTAATCATAACATGTCTAACACCCAAGTGTCTAGACTTGCCATTGTAGATTTGACTATAAGCTCTAGCCAACGTGGCAGCACTATCACAACGAATAGAAATAGGTGATATCGGTTTAGGCCATATTGGAATCACATATACTAAGTTTCTTAGCCATTCCGCTTCTTTACCAGCGGCGTCTAATGCTACAAACTCATATTCCATTGTGGCTAGTTATACATGTTTGCTTCTTGGAAGCCCATGAAATGGCACCTCCCCCAAGCAAGAACACCCATCCACATGTGGAGGATGATCATCAACATTGTTTATCCAACTAGCATCCGTATAACCCTCTAATACCGAAGGAAATCCCACATATGACAAACCATAATTCATAGTACCCTTCAAGTACTTGAATACCCTTGTTATTGCATGCCAATGACGTCTACTAGGATGCTCAATTTACCAACCGCATATTCAATATCCGGTCTAGTGCTCCTCATAGCATACATCAAACAACCTATAACTTTTGAGTATTCGAGATGATCCATAGACTCAGCTGTGTTTGGCATAAGCTTTTCTTCCGGATCCATGGGAGTACTTATCGGAGAACAATCTTCACGATTAAACTTCTTCATAATTTTCTCAATGTAGTGAGATTGTGTAATTACAATCCCTTTATTCTCCCGTTTAATCTTAATACCAAGAATAACGCCCGCTTCTCCCATATCCTTTATGGAGAACTTTGATGACAGAAAACTCTTTGTTTTATCAACTTGACTTTGGTCAGTGCCGAATATCAACATGTCATCAACATATAGACAAATGATAACACATCTACCGGATGCATCAAATTTGTTATATACACACTTGTCAGCTTGGTTTAGAATGAAACCTCTAGACAAGACAGCCTCATCAAACTTTTGATGCCATTGTTTTGGTGCTTGTTTTAGCCCATACAATGACTTAATTAACTTACACACCTTATGCTCATTACCAGGCATTACAAATCCTTCCGGTTGCTTCATATACACTTCTTCTTCGAAATCACCATTTAGAAATGTTGTTTTGACATCCATTTGATGGATCACTAAATTGTGAATAGCCGCCAAGGCAATTAACAATCTAATAGTAGTGATACGAGCAACTGGAGCGTAGGTATCGAAGTAATCGATTCCTTCTCTTTGTCTAAAGCCTTGGATAACCAATCGAGATTTAAACTTGTCAATTTTACCATCGACCTTCATCTTCCTTTTGAAGATCCATTTGCATCCCAGTGGTTTACAACCTGGTCGTAAATCAGACAATACCCAAGTATTGTTTTCAATGATAAAGCCAATCTCATCATCAATTGCTTCTTTCCAAAAAGCAGAATCTTGAGATTTAATAGCTTCATCATATGTTCTTGGATCCTCCTCTATACTATAACAATAAGAGTATTGGAATTCAACCTGATCCTTTGATCCCTCAACTAAATGTAGTTGAAAATCAGAACCATAAGATTTAGGTTTTCTAGCTCTTTTACCTCTACGAGGTTCAGGATCATCCCTTAGAGATTCATCCGAATTTGGTATATTGTACTTTGGTCTTGGTATTGAAGAGAAACGATTCTCATCAAATTTAGCATCTCTTGATTCTATAATTGTGTTAACAGAAACTGAATCATTAGGTTCCATAACATAAAACCTATAAGCCTTGGAATGCTCAGCATATCCAACAAAGATGCAATCAATACCCTTTTCACCCAAAGTTTTCCTTTTAGGGTCCGGGAGTCTAACCACGGCCCTACACCTCCAAACATGCAAAAACGTCAAGTTGGGTCGTTTGTTATACCAAAGTTCATATGGGGTAGTCTTGTTCCTTTTATTAGGAACCTTATGTAATAAATAGCAAGCCGTTAACATGGCTTCTCCCCAAAACCCTTCACTCAAACCAGAGTAAGATAACATGGCATTCACCATTTTCTTAAGAGCTCTATTTTTCCTTTCAGCCACACCAATCTCTTGTGGTGTATAAGGAGCCGTAGTTTCATGAATGATTCCCACGGATTGGAAAAATACAGGATCATAATATTCACCACCTCTATCCGTACGTAAGATTTTAATCAAGTCATTATGTTGCAATTCAACTTCAGTTTTATAAATTCTGAATTTATCTAAGGCTTCATCCTTAGTATCCAACAAATAAACATAGCAAAACCTAGATGCATCATCTATAAAAGTGATAACATACTTCTTGTTTCCTAATGATGGAGTTGCATGCAAATCACATAAATCACTATGTATTAATACAAGTATGACAAATTTTCTAGTTATACTCTTAAAAGGTTGTCTAGTGATCTTAGTTAACATGCAAGTATTACACTTTTCTACATTTCCATCAAAACCAGGAATTAAATCATCTTTAGACATTTCAAGCAATCTTTTATAGTGCACATGTCCTAGACGAGCATGCCATAAAGATGAACTAATAACATTACAAGTAGACATAAATATAGAACCAGAATCATAAGGAACTCCATTCAGATTCAACATAAACATGCCATTATTATAATACCCGGATCCAATAAATACACCACACTTTGACAAGATATACTTGCCAGATTCAGAAACTTGTTTGTAACCAAGTTTATCTAATACAGGGTCGGAAACAGGTTCTTGCTTAATTTAGGAACATATAAAACATTATACAAAGTCAAGGATTTTCCAGAATTGAATTCTAACACCACATTTCCTTTGCCTTCTACCGAAGCGAAGTGATCATCACCCATGTAAAGGACAGAACCGTCATCCACTGGTACAAGAGTCTTGAACCAACAACGATCCTTGCAAACATGTGTTATGGCGCTAGAATCCATCCACCACGCGATAGCATCATCCTGCACATAAAATGCTTCAGAAATTAGTGATACCGAATATTTAATCAAACCATTCAATCACGTACTAAATTCTGACCTTGGTTTTGGGATTGGTCCTTAGACCCCTTTCCCGAACCACTTGCATTCGCGTTCTCATGCTTCTTGCTAGATCGGCAATCCCTCTTGAAGTGGCCAGTTTTGCCACATTTCCAACACTGAAGTTTCGGTTTCTTGTTAGAACCGAAACTGCCTTTGTTGTTGTTGAAAGCACGCTTCTTTCCTTTGTTCTTGTTATTACAGTTCTTGCCACCCTCTTCGATCATGTTGACCGAGGGTCCAACAACACCTTTACCCTTGCCCTTGTCATCATCCGAAGCCCTCAAAGATTCTTCTATGTGAAGATGGCTTCCAAGTTGAACCAGAGATAGTTCCTCTTTAGCATGTTTCAGAGTATGCTTGTATTCCTTCCAAGAAGGAGGCAACTTATCAATGACACTTGAGACGGATATGGATTCATCCATCTTCAACCCGTCTTGTGCAAACTGTCCGAGGATTCAGAGAATTTCATTGAACTGTTCCATGACAGACCGCGAATCAACCATCTTGTAGTTGTTGAAATCGCTAACCAGGAACTTCTTGCTAGAAGAGTCCTCTGCCATATATTTTGATTCGAGAGAATCCCAGAGTTTCTTCGCAGATTCCGCGTTCTGATATATATCAAAAAAGGATCAGACATACCATTCAGGATGTGGCCTTTGCATATGTAGTCATCATTCTCCCATTTCGAACTGCACCTCATCGCTTCAATCGTGTTCCTCCTCCAACACTTCAGGCATCGGTGTAGACAGGACGTACACCACCTTCAACGTGGTCAGCATAAAGTGCATCTTCTTTTGCCAGCGTCTGAAATCATGTCCCTGGAACTTGTCCAGTTTCCCAAAGTTCGTTGTCATCTCCTTCACATTACTTCCTCCAGCCATAATTATCAGAAAGATTATCTTGTTCGTTTGTTGTAAATCTTGTGGTGATAATCTTGGACCTCTTCTACGGGTCGTGTCAGTTCACTTTTCGAACAAGATAATTCGACCTAATATATTGCCTGGGTTACACGAAGTTCTTGCGGGGATTATCCGAGAAGGCAATCTGGTTCAGGCAATATGAATTCAGATCAAGAAAGTAGAGAGGGAGTATGTTTTCGTAACCTTTGTAATTGAGACCGAATCCTCCTTATATAGAGATAGCAACAGAAACAGAATCTGGCAGTTTATGGCAGTTTTGGCGGTTACATTCTGTTAAATAACAGAATCGTTTTTTTGGCAGTTTTGGCGGTTACATTCTATTAATAACAGAATCTGGATTTATGCCAATTTCCAGAAATTACCATTAATCTATTAAAGGATGTGGCATTCCCTCTTTGATAATGTAAGCCCAAAAATTTTGTAACGGGCCGCATGCGGCCCGCTGGGGCTTGCACCGTAGGGGCTGCGCCTCTCGACCCCGCAAGGAGGCTGCGCCCCCTTGACCCCTGCTGCGTATTCGCGGTTGATAACATGTTAGCTCAACGAGCGTGCACTCCGCACTACCCGAACTTGTTTCCGAGCCTAACGTGAAATCACATTGGCCTCTAGTAAATCACACTAAAATCACCAACACACTATATAAATCCATGGATTACTCCTCCTATTGCCAATTGGTTTTAGGATGGAACCCCATTGGGCTTGTATGTTGGGCCGGACAGCGCTTATGCGCGCGTACATGCACGACCCCTTTGTCCGTGTTGGACGTAGAGCTCGTGTAATTTGACAAGCTCGCACAAGATTCTATGGATCGCCGAACACGGCTTGGTTCATTGGCATAAACGAATAAACATCTCACTTGTCGTCCACGCTCAATCATTCTCTCTATATCTTCATCCTAACATTCAATAGAATCAGCTCATGCCTTGTTAGATTCAAGGATGAGACCAACACTCAAAACATAAGGGTCTGTTCCTATACAAACTTATGGAAGTGTAAACAAAAAAGATATGAACCTAGATCATTGTCATCGCAAATTCATTGATCAAAATGTTATCTTGGGGTGAAGTTCTAAAATGTTATCTTACAATGATCATACTACTACATTTAGTCGTTTACTAATCACACTCCTACAAAAACCACCCCGGAGAACTAAAAACATATCATGGAAAAAAACAGTGCCTTGGGCATATAATATTAACTTTGGTGCAGTTGTCACCTTTCGTCTATTAGATTTATAATTCGTAATTCTTCGGGCGAAGTCCTTTATATGAATACCGACCAATCTACCCATTATCCGTTTTATTTGCAGACAAGTGCACTCCCATTTGCTATTAAGACTGCTGACAACTAAACTTTTGTTTTGTGGAGATTGAAGGAGACAACCTTTACCTCATTAGTGTTTTAAATGGCATCTGATCAAATGATTATTGTTGATATTCTTTTCGATATTCGTTCTTTTCCAAGTTTATGATTATCCCATGTCTTATGGGAAGTTAATCAAACTATTGATCATGTCATGAAGCTTGGTCTCAGTCCTAAGCAAATGGCTCGGAGCAACAATCCAGACCTGCTTGTCCTCATTCACAAAGATGCTCTAAGATGGTGCTACATTAGAGTGTAGTGTCATCTTAGAAATGCTGAAAAAAGTAAGGGAGCTGAAACATGTGAATTGTTTAAGACTTGCATAACACAACCTCCACTTAAAATCCCTACTAGATCAATCCTATATGTTTATTTTTAGAATCAAATACAAGGAAGACAAAAAAGTACTTCAGACTAGTAAGAAAATGAATAAAAACATCCTGAGTTCAAGCATATAGACAATTAGACATTATGTGGGCTTTTGTTAAGCTGAAAATGGTTGATTGCATGATCTAGTCTCACATCTAGCCACTTATACAACTCTGTAAAATCATCATCATCATCATTATCTTTATCATGACCTTGAACAGCTGATGAACTGCTCTACCTCTCATCAAGCAAGGCATCAGCAATCCCGGTAGAGTAGCTAAAATCCATAACCAGCCCCATCCCCTCCAAGACACCAGCAATCTGCATAATGCAGTAGAAAATCTGTTTTCATGGTGTCACAAACATAATGGAAGGAAATTGCTGTAATAATTGTACTAAAACGTCAGCTATTACATATATCTTGTTGAAGCCGTACTCATTCAGCATTGGAGCTTCACTTATCTTGGCTAATCTTCTTCCAAATGAAATAAACCTGAGTAATATTTTTTTTACATTGTTGAGTAGAATATCACAGATATAAAAGTTAATTAACTTCATCAATCAGGGAACTTACTTGCTACAGTTACTTCTTAACTCTGTTTTGTCGGCTGATTTTTTTGACTTAATGTACCTGTCAGCAGCTAGATTTATCTGTGTCACCTGCAAGAACAATAACAACCAAAGTTAACACAATTGAAAGATAAAGTAAAGGAATTTTGATTCAGTAATCTATACCTGTGGTATTATTAGTTTGTTGGGGATTAACTCTTCATGACTTACAGCACAAAACTCGAATGAGAGTATCTATCAAAGATAGAAGTGGGAAAATAAAATCAATTGCCAAAGATACAAATTAAGATGAATAAGAAGAAGGAAAAACCTTTAGTTCTGGACTGAAATCAACCAGAAGCCGTCCTTCTCTAACAACACTAAGTTTTTCATAGATTGTAGTCTGAACTGCTCGAGAATAGATGAGTGTTACTCTCCCAGTAACTGTACAATATCTGCCACCAGCATCATCAAGAGCTAGAATTTCTTCTATAACTCCATTATCATACTTCATCTTGAAAAGGTCTGCTAAGATTTTATAACCCGCCTCTGGAAACATGAAAGATTTAGAAGGACTTGAGAAAAAGATTCAACTCAGAAAAGTGCTGTACAGTTGAAAACATTAACTTACCAAAACCCTTTCCTGGTTTTTTGTTACATAATTCACAGTGCCATGCGCCCTGAATATTCATCACCAAAAATATTAACCCTAACCCAAATTCTAGACAGCAATGTTGAATTGAAAGTACTTGCCTGAGTTGTTTGTTGGGCTTTACTGTACAAGGACACACACCATCTCTTCTTTGCCCGAGGATGGAAGAATTCAGAAACGAATTTCCACCAATACTCGATATTATTGTCCTGTAAGAAATCACAGAGTTGAATTAAGCATCGAATTAAGGTGAAATACATGAGCGAATAAGTAAAGAAACCTACTTTAGGTCTATTTTTCTGTAATTTTATATACATATCAACCCGCTTCATGCATAGGGCTTGAAGATCAACAGTTATAACTGGCCGGTTCTGATCAATTTGCCTTCTTCTTAATTCGTCGCTCTTCTTCTTCTGCTGCTGCATCTCATAAAGAAACCTTTTCCTTTTGTATGGATTAGGCTCGTTAGTTGCCAGAAGGCGAAACTGGCGTCGCATTTCAAGAACCCGTCGCTCTTCTTCTATCTCTTTCCGTCTCTGAAAATACAATGACTCATCTTGACTTTGAGGAAACAAATTCACATTATCAACACCTCCGTAATTACTGCCTCCAGTGAGTTGTTGATCTGTGAGGATCTGGTTATCAGAATAACTCTTGAACTGCTGTTGCTGGTCATGAGGATTGAATTCAGTTTGATAAGGGAGATGCAAATTCACATTGTTGTAGTGATTTATTTCTCCTGCTAAAGGTCTTGAATTTGAAGACGCCATTGTTGCAGTCTAAAAAGGAATAGCACTTATTTCCAATTCTACAAATCAAAGAATCAGATGAGTGAAATTTATAACTAATTCATCAGACCAGAAACTTGGATGGATAGAGACAAAGATGAACAGCGCATAAAATACTCCCAGAAAGAAGAGAAATTCAAGCTGTGCATACCTCAGATAATCATCTCAAGAGTTCTACTTTCAGGAACAAACAACATTGTAAAACAGAAGCGTACAGCGCAGTTTTGGCGGCAGAAAACAGAGCGTTAAGTTCAGAGAAGATGAAGAAATACTTAAAACAAGAGAGACCTAAATAATCGCCTGCCCTTATAACTGAATTTAATCGCACAGGGTAGAAATTAGTATTTAACTTGCACTTTCGAGTTCAATGCCGGGGTTTCAACAAGAATTAGCGACAGTATCTCGATTTTTTTATTTTTTTTTAACAGCCAAAAAAACTTATCTTTAGTTATATTATTTTTAGAGAACAATTTTTCATAATTAATAAGTTATAGCTAGTTATTTAGCTTATATATTTATTTATGTCATAACTTGCAGCGTCCTCGTCAGAAAAATGTTACCGATTATGGATATTGTGTTCTAAAGTTCATGAAAGACCTTGTTCTTCACAAGAAAAACACTTCAATGATACCAATTAATGTAAGTCTTTTATAATACGTAATAGTCTTTTGGTATGTAAGTTATACTTATAATAATTACATTATTATATTTTGTAGTGGTATGGTGACAAGATTACCTATAGTAACAATGATCTTGATGAAATTTGATGGGAGTGGTTGGATTATTATCTCAGTCTTGTGTAGGTATGTAATAGTGTTTACCTATCTTTACTATATTTATTGTTTTTTTTTTTTTTATAATTGTCTAAAATATGTGCAATATATTTCCAGGATGTCAAATGTCAAGAATGATTTATCTTATGAAGGGGGATTTGGAACTATGAAACAATGTTGAAATTCATTTGCAGGAAGACAAGCAATCAATTAGGACTATGAAATTAAGTGAAGAATTATATTGTGTATTAGATCTTAAAATGTTGATGTATGATATTTGAATTATTATTATAAACTTCAGATTATTAGTGTGTGTTATACAGTGTTAAAATTTCAGATTATTAATGCTGATGTATACAGGAAAGTGAATTAGTATTTTGGGTAAAAATTTGTGTTTTTGGATATGAGTACACAACCCTGATATTGAATAAGAGAGGTCTGGGCCAAAAAGTCTCTCTTATCCGTGCACTATTGTAACTACTGGACATGTGTGAAAACGGTCCGGGCTAAAAAAAAACTCTGTCAAGCGTGCTCTCTTGCAACTATAGAGCCCGGGCGTGTGTGAAAGGTGCTCTGGGCTCTATACCCTTTAAGCCCAAAGACCTGATGCCCGGGCCGTTTTTGGCTATATCCGGGCTCTATACCCTTATATGCCCGGGCTAAAAAGACGTTTTTCTAGTAGTGTTGGTTACAAAGGTTTATTTTTTATATAGTTTTATTAATTGACTGTGTTTTGTCGTGTATTGACCACGTCCAAAAATGTCGACCGTGTCCTCCCGTGTCTCACCATATGCCTCCGTGCTCTCCGTATCCGAATTGTGTTCGCGTGTTCAACACGGAAACAACTAGAATCACTAGTACAAAATAAGCGTTACACAACGGTTAAAAAAGAGTACAAACAATGGTTTTGAACCGTTGTCTAGGCGAGCGCGGTCTTTGTGAAGACAACGGTTGTAATAGAAAACGGTTATAACCGTTATGCAAGTAATTTGAACCATTGTCTAATCTATTTAATTATATATTTTAATATTTTATAAATTATTTAACCGCTGTCTAAGTTAATTTGACCCGTTATTTAAATTATTTGGCAACGGTTGTCTATGTCCGTTGGCTATAAAAAAACGTTGTCTATGTCCGTTTAACAGTTGTCTAAGTTCGTTTAACTGTTGTCTAAGGTCGTTTATGCATCGTAACTGTTAGTTTGAAATTCAGAACAATCAATATTTAACCGTTGTCTTTTATGAAATATATGTTGTCTATGCTAATTACAAAAGTATTGACAATGAGTAATTTAACCGTTGTCTAACACCATCCATATTTCCAATTTAATATTAATTTATTATCATACATATGCCATCAACGAATTATTTGTTTAATAGAAACAAAAATTAAGTTTAAGCCACATATGAAACAATAACTAAAATATATTAATTTGAATAATATGAAATATTAATCCTTAACACAAGCAACTAATTTTGTGTGTGTGTTTAGAACAAAAAAAACTACATCAATAATAAAACTAGCTAGCTATCTTTTTGTCATAAGCTACTCTGCTAATTGACATCGTTCTACATCAATACTAAAACTAGCAATCTATCTTTTTTTCATAAACTACTCTGCTAATTGACATCGCTCTACCTGCAAAAGAAGGAAATAAAGCAAGCAAATGGATAAATCTATATGTATATATCAGTAGCAAATTAATATATAAAAGATATTAAGGATAGAACTTTTTGCCGATCTTGGATATACTTTCACAGTCAAATATATATAATTCACAATCAAGCTTTTTTTAAACCTTTGGCAAACTAAGAACAAAAGCAGTAGTTGAGCAGGTACCTGAAAATATTTCTTTATTCCCATTCTCTCTAGAGATTCAATCATGTGTCTTATATCAAGACTAGGAACAACGACACATGGAACACGAGTTGTTGACATTGCTTCCAATCATTCTCTAAGCCCCTCCAAGGTTTATCAAGCTAAAACAGATAGTTTATTAATACTTTTCAGACCTTATTGGAAGTCATGGAAAGAGAAAATTTCAGTTAAGTCACCTAGAGAAGACTATCGTAGTATAACTGTGTAATACGCAGCTTCAAGCTATTCATTTCGCTTTCTGTCTTCTTCCAAAGAAAAATTTGGAAGTTGAAACAACCCCTTATTAAAATCGAAAAAAAAAAAGACACTAGTGTGCATCAGAGCAAGGTTCAGTAACATCGCAATTCCTTCAAAATCAGCTGAAGTTATTTAAAGTTTGTGTTTCTTCAGTGTTTTACTAATTAAGCTACATTAAAGTGAAGAGCACTAGGCTCCGACTTCTTGTGATCTTTTCGTAGTACATGCATTATGCCGATTGAAAATGAATTATAAGAAGATGTTGAAAAAGAAAATTTGAACCTTACTTAGCACGTGATCAGCGTTGGAGCAAAGAATTTGTTTATGGATAACACCATTCTCAGGAAGTTCCTTCCCTAAAAAGTAAATAAGGGTAAGTTCTACAACATGCTATAGGGTCTTCACTTCATTGCAATTAAGCATATAGTATTATATACACAACCAGTAAATATTACAGAGTAGCTTTTATACGTGGAACATGAAAAATGATTGAAGTGCTAGCAGAAAACACACATCACTATTCAAGTGAAGAAAAATCAGATACAGTAGAGACTACTAGATAAAAACACTTGCACATTATCAAAAGATGATCTTCCACATAAAAAGGAAACCTAATGGGAAAGGGCAAAGCAACTTAAGAAATGTGCAGATATCACTCAACTTAGCACATTCTTAAACTTAATTAAGCCTCATATCTGGTTAAGAAAATATAGTATTTTCCAACAGACAGAGAAACTAATCTTCTTCAGAGGCCAGCTGACGCCAGACATTCAACTTTCAAGTACGAGTATCTGCCTGAAATATGTGTAACCGTTAGCAAGAACAACGACAACTTGTTCACATGAAACCTCAAATTAATAATCACCTGTTCACATCTAAGATTCTAAATATGGCATCACTTATACTCCTAAATTTGATAGTTCAAGGAAATTCTCCTGCTAGACGAACCTATTAAGCCCACGATATCTAGTATTCATATATGTACTTCAAATTCAGGTAGCAGAAGTCTTGAGTTCGCATACAAGTTTGAGAAAGATCTTCTTTTAGACAGAGCTTGTGAACTATATGCCGATAAGTACTCTGACAATCAACTCATAGGCCAATCATAGAGAAAGAGGTCAACTGGGATATCATGACATAGTCAATAATTCTGTCCAAGTTTTTGTAAGGCTTGGTCTAGAATCAGCAGATGCAAAATTAATAATACAACATTTTAAATTGTTCTAACGAACCATAGACTTCATAGTTGCTCTAACAAGATATTTAAAAAAAACAGTTTACTTCTATGTTATCTCCAAGTTAACCTTTTGTATATTATTATACTTCTACTTACTTCCTCCCTAAAAAATCCAAACAACACAAGTATTACGTAAATGAAATTTAAAATTTTTTTAGATCCACGTAAGGCCATTAGTAGTGTAGCAGGTAAATCAATTTTTTTTTCATTCTTTCCATATAGAAATAGATTTGTTCAGCCAAACAGAAGTTCTCAACAATGAGCCATTACTAAATGAGCCATTACTTTTTCTTGTTTAAATGTAAATAATATAAATGGTATGTCCTCAAAATTGGGGAATTCAAGTCACAGACAGTCCAAGAGCATACATGGAATAACACACAGGCTATCCATACTATGCTAGATAATCAACCTCTAGTGTCCAAGTGCTGAAACAACCATGGGAATAGGAAACATGTCATAAAGAAGTCTAAAAACATGAATGCTAATCTGCCTAACAATAATCTCAACCGGAATCCTGTTGTGCTCAAAACAAGTGCATTCCGCGCCTGCCAAACCAAGTAAACCGTCGCCGAAAGCGCAAAAGTCCGAGCCCTAGCAAGAACCCCTCCACCATGTGCATGCGCGCGCAACCAGACCATAGTACTATAAATAGAAGTGCAAGAGTGCGGGATGTGAAAACGGGAGTATACTGCCTGCCAGACACTCAGAACAACCGGACACTCAAAGAAGAGGTGTGAATGAGACTCATCTGCAGACTCACAAAGACGACAACAAGGATCAACGTCTAGAAAGAACAATCTGTCATAGGTAGATAACTGTCCGAGCACAACCAACCACAAAATGAACGAATGCCGAGGCGTGTTATGCTTGGGCCAGACCTCCGCCTTCCAAGATACACTTGGTTTCCTATCATGGAGCGCATCATACGCAACCGATACACGGAACCTGTCAGCAGTACACCAACTAGCAAGAGTCTTGTCAACCTCCAACTCTCTATCAGCCATCTGAACCACTCTATCTCTAGCAGCCAGAATCCTCTTTATCAGAGAGGAATCTCGCCGACGAGCTACCCAAGTGATTGGGCTATCAACACGAAGGAATCTGTGGTGAATACAACGAACCCAAAGACTCTCCCTCCCCTCAGAAATATGGTAATAGTGCTTCAGGAGGAAGCAACTGTTCCAAACAACCAGATCGCGCAGGCCCAGTCCCCCCTCCTAACGCGGACAACAGACACTACTCTAGCTCACTCGAGGCCAGCGCCATAGAAAATTCCTACAAAGGGTGATCAACGCAGAAATCACTCCTGCAGGCACATGCAGAATCGATAACCAGAAGCCCTCAACGCCCTGAATCACAGAAGCCAGGAGCTCACGACGACCAGCAAAGGACAAACTCCTCCTCGCCCAAGCACTAAGATAACCACTGATCCTGTCCAGAAGCGGCTTATAGTCCATAACCCGAAGGTTGTGCGGACTGATCGGGATCCCAAGGTACCTAAACGGAAACGTACCCTCGCGAAACCACGTAATAGCACGTAAAGTACCCGCTTCAGCATCGGGTACCGATGCCAAAAACATAGATGACTTAGCCGCACTGACCCGTAAGCCCGACATATCCCCAAACTTACTAAGACAGTCACTAAGAATGGAGACAGAAGGAGCATCCCCTCGGAAAAACAAAACGACATCATCAACAAAGATCAAATGAGTGAGCTCAATACCAGTGCAGTGCTGATGGTAACCAAACTCTGGAACAGCAGTATCCCTGCGCATCAATCTACTGAACATCTCCATAGACAACACAAATAACAGAGGAGATAGAGGATCGCCCTGCCGTAATCCTCGTCGACTAGGGAAAAAACCATGAAGACCACGGTTTACCTTGATAGAATAAGTAGCAGTAGTGACACACTCCATAACCCATGCACAGAACCGAGCAGGCAGACCCAGATGATGCAAAGTGAACCGAAGGAAATCCCACGAAACCGTATCATAAGCCTTGGCAATGTCAACATTCAGGAAGCACCGTCTGGTATCCTTCGTGACTGAATATCGCCTCAGCAGTTCTTGGACGAGAAAGATGTTCTCACTCATCAGCCGCCCCTCCACAAACGCACTTTGGGCCGGGTTAATGAGAGTACCGAGAACTCTGGCAAGCCGGGCAGTCATGATCTTCGAGATCATCTTGTAGACAACATTGCAGCACGCAATCGGTCGGTAGTGCTCAACTCTGCCTGGGGAATCCACCTTCGGAACCAGAGAAATGACAGTGTGATTGAGCTGTTTCAGAAGTCTCCCACTAACAAAGAACTCCTTCACAGCTACACACACATCAGGCCCAGTAATCTCCCACGAGGCCTTGAAGAACCTCGCATTGAACCCATCAGGGCCCGGGGCCTTATCATCACCAATAAACCAAAGCGCAGCTCTAATCTCATCAACTGAGACCTCAACTCCCAGGGAATCACTCTCTGCAGTAGACAACCGAGGACCAAGGGCAAACACAGATGGAGCAGGCAGCTGAGCAGGCTCAGCAGTCCCAAACAACCCCTGATAGAAAGCAAGGAACTCAATCGCAACAGCAGAAATAGTAGTAGTAGGCGTACCAGTCCTGTCAATCACTGAAGCAATATAGCTCTTCTGCGCATTAGCCTTCATCAGGCTATGAAAGGAGATAGGTAACAAGTGTATTTTTTCAAAAAAAAAACTCCATTCAAGAATTAACTACGGAATATGAACCATTAGGTTGACATGTCATATTTTTACTCAGATTTTTGTACGAGGAAGGAATCTCCTCAATTTGATGAAATACAATAAACAGTTCAGTAGGGCAAGACAATCTGTATAAGCTTATAATTGACAAGGTTAAAAACTTCATGAAATACCTTTCTGAAAGGAGTCAACCATGTATGGAACCTTTCGTTGAATTCCAGTGGCCTTTCGCAACCACTTGTTTCCCAAAAGCAAACTGTCAACAACATACATAAGCTAAACTTCTGCAGCCTTTGTTATAACACTGAAAGGAATTTCTGGGTAGCCCACTTCATCAAGCAATTCCTGGACCTAATGGCAAACAACCTCAAATTAGGAATATAGTCTATTGTTAAAGGAAAAGTCACTATAAATCAAAGAAAATTGTTGAGTAATAATGTGTTCTTTGGTGAAAATTACTAAAAGTCTAAGACGGGCGTACAGAACATTTATTTCTTTGGTGAAGACAAATAGATTATAGTAAGTTAAAAAAAAACAGGCAAAAGCATGCAGATAAAATTGTAGAAGAAAAGAACTAGAAATTATGCACCTTTGCAGGTTCCCACATGTTATTTGTAGTCTCTTCACTGACTTCTACGGGCAAATTGTCATCCATTACATCTCGGCGCCAATGCACGTGTCTACTTTGTGTCAAAGCATTAAAATGTTGATCTATTGATTCTTCAAGAATATTGTCTAGTGTGCTTTTATAAAAAAAAATATGGTGTGTACCTGACAGATTAGAAAAGAAACATATAGTGTTTTTGCATTCAGAATTTCAGCAAACTTGATTATCTCTTCCACTCAATCTTCATACTCTTGTGAAGTACGACTTGCACGCATCCGAATTTGATCCATTATATACTAGTATTTTACGTAAGAGAAGAACAACCCCTGACTAAGATCAAAGAGGGAAGATTTCAGCCCCTAACTACTGATGTTGGCAATTTACTGATGTTGTAAAGTTACTGATATATCACTTGATTTAAGTAATGAAAATGCAAGGACTCCACTGATGATGACCTGATTGTTTACTGATGTTGGAACGGTACTGATGCAGCACAGTTCACTTATAAAGATCACAAATGCAGAGAGACGAAGTCGTACCTTGTTTCCTGATGATGAATGAATTTGAGAACAGATCACTAATGCAGCCCAAAACACTAATGTTGTCTTTTGCCCACTCACAAGCCAGAGTTATTGTAATTTGGTTCATTGTAGCTGAAAAGGTAATGTGAAGATTAGATTAAGTACAATGTACAAACCATTGGTTCAATGCTTATAAAGAGATATTTGATACCTTTACTAGCTGCATAAACGGAGCCTGTTCCCAAACTCAAAACACTAGCCACAGATGATATGAAGATGATGCTTCCAGACCCATAACTCTTTAGAAGAGGGTGTGATAGCTTGCATAGATTATAGGCAGAGACAAAGTTTGTTGACATTATTTGTGCATATTCATCAGTTGTGTAATCCACTGTTGCTTTCCTGAAATTTGTCCCTGCATTGTTTACCTGCAAGTGCAAGTAATCTTTCCTATGAACAATGAATATAAAATCATCACGTAACAAAACCACTCAGATTTAGGTTATCAAATTGTTAGGATTCAACAACCAATGGGTCAAGTATTCAACTTACAAGTTTGTTGAGCTTGCCAGAGAAAACAGAAGAGACTTCCTCCATTAATTTTTGGCGGTGATCACGACAAGATACACCGCAAACGGATCCAGAGAGAGAAAATCCCTTTGCTCGCCACTCATGTAAGCACTTGTTAAGTTCCTCTTCTTTCCTTGAACACAAATTAACCGTAGCACCCAATCCGGCGAGCTCCTCCATCACCACATGCCTGTAAAATTTAAGGAAGACAATTCGAAATTGAATTCGTGGACATCTAAATCTCTGAGGGAATTGAGCGGACATCTAAACTGAATGACCACAGAAAAACTAACCGCAATGAATTCATGGACATCTAAATTGAATTCGAAATTGAATTCGAAATTTTAAGAAAAACTAACCCCAATGAATTTTCAGAGACGAACAACGATGATGATGAAATGAAGCAGAAAAACCAACCGCAACAAAGAGACGAAGAAATTTAGGATTGTGAGAGATGAAGAAAATCAGGATTCGTATCTCGATATATATCCAAATTCCGATATTAGTTATATATTTTAAACGGATGAGATATATTTTAAATCACTATAAAAAGAAATATCTTTAACCACTATTATTATTGATAATGTTTCTAAATGAGTTGTCTTAGATTTTATGGGTTTTAATATCAACCACAACGGTTTATATAAACCGTGATCCGTGTAATTTTGTAGCTACGACAACGGTTGTGACAATAATCGTTGTCTTCTGTTCTAAAATCCATAACATAGACAACGGTTGTGAAAATAACCATTGTCTTTTGTTCTAAAATCCATAACATAGACAACGGTTATGTAAAAAACCATTATCTGTGTTGTAAAGATCATAAAAAATGCAATTAGATAACATTATTTTTTGAATCGTTTTCTATCAAGCGTTTTTAATGGACCATTTTTTACTAGTGAATTTAGTTGTGTTTGTGCTATAGAGGTTGTGAATGTTGTCAATTGGTTATCGATATCCTAAATTGCAGCGGTGTAGTTTCCCAGACATATAATCCAACATGTCCTTTGTTCGGTGGACTGCCTTAGAAAACTTGCATCGGTGTAGTTTCCCAGGAATATAATACTCATAGAACTCTAGACCCTTGATCTTTTGACCTCCCATGAGATATTCTTTTGACAGAATCTACATTCCACATTCACTCATATGAGCAAGTCTGATATTCCATAGTTTGGTAAGATCAACATCCTTAACCACTAATGCAACAACTGCAGAACCTGTTACTACTGAACCATATAAGACATACAAAGTTCCCTTTCTGATACCTCTCAGAATCACATATGAACCTTTACACATATTTAGAACTCTGTCTAAATAACTGAAACCCTTGCTATCCAAATTCCTGGATTGTGTAGAATTTCACATCATGTGTTCTAACCCTAATTGGGCCGATTCCAACCACCTTGCAGACATAACCGTTTACCATAGGAACACTACATACATCTATTCAACTATATGTTGTGAACAACTCCCTTGTTGGACAAATATGATACGATGCTCCAAAATCAAGAATCCACACATCAGAGTGATGAGTGTGCTCATCAGCAAATAGCACAATATCATTTTCAAAATCAACGTCATCTTCTACTAATGTAGCAGAACCGAATCTATGCTCTTGTTGTTGCTTCTTCTTCTTAGGACAATCATTCTTCCAATGACCCTTTTCCTTATAGTAGGCACATACACTGTGTGGTAATTTAGGTTTGATTTTTGCTCTTGCTTCTAATATTTCTTCTTCTTACCCTTCTTACCGTCCTTGCTTCCACTGGTCGTTAACTCCGAAGCCTGATTTTCTATACCCGACCTAACTGCGTTACGATGCAGTTCTCTATTGTGAAATGAAGACCTAACCTCCTCCAGCGATGCAATATTTTTCCCAACGATGAAAGACTGTACAAAATTATCATTTGACAAAAGGCAGAGAAACCAACAATATGAAGGCAACATCCTCATCCCCCACCTTTTCATCAATATTACGCAGATCCAGCAGAATAGTATTCAATTGATCTAGGTGATCTCTAAGAGGTGTATCTTCATACATGTGCAGAGCTGAAAAGACGTTGCTTTAGCATCAGTTTGCTAGTCAGCAACTTCGTCATGTAAAGACTCTCGAACTTTGACCACAACTTGGAGGTGATTTCCTCACCTGCAAATTCTGTAATGATGTCATCAACGAGACACAACAAACCACCCGCTAAGTAGCCCATATTGGACTTAACCACCCCTTAAATCACTTATTATTTTTAACCACTCAAAACTTGTGCTCCGTTAACATTTCACCACCCAAATGGACGGAAAAGCGGACGGCAGAGGCGCTTGTAGGTTCAGTTGGAGTTGCAGAAGGCCAATTTCCCGCCAGAAAGGAGTTGCACTACTTTTGTTGATGAAAGGCAGAGATCTCCCTTTGTTTCAAAAATCCAAGTGAGAACATAAATACATTTATTTGAAATAGCATCAGCAATGATATTACAAAATGAGAATCTTTTTAAAATAAATAGGTATGTAGTGCAGTGGTAGATGTAGTATTTTTTAAGGGGTTCACAGTTTTTTTATAAATATAATATAATATTATAATATATAATAATAATAATATATGAGAATTGAATTCAAGATCTTTTCATAGTATAATTAGAGTTTACCATCTTAACTAGAGAATTTTGTTAATATAGATTGGATTTGTTTTAAAAATACATCTATTTTTTATTTTTTTCTCACTAAATATAATTACCGAGATCGGTTAATCGGGGGAAACGGGCCCTCCTAATACCCCTGATTCCGCCCTGATATAGGGTAGTAGGAAATATATCACACAATTTAAATCAAGTACCCTATTTGCACCTTCTTCTTTTTGCTATGAAAACTACAGTGATCTGCACACGAATTAAAGTCTTATCCTATTAAATTAGTATGCATAATGGTGTGCAGAATAAGGCAATGGAAGAGGGGTTTTCCGGTCAGGAAAAGGCAACATGTCCCTTTTTACAATAACTTTGTTGTGCAGCCAGAATGTTTCTGATGACCTGTAGAAGTATTTCTTATGACTGCTGGAAGTATCTTACTTTCTTCTGAAGCTCTCACATCGGAAGTTTGGGAGAAAAAGTGTCTACTATATAAATTCATGGATTACTCCTTCTATTGTTAATTGGTTTTAGGATGGAATTCCATTGGACTTGTACGTTGGGTCGGACTGCGCGTACGTACACGACACCCTTGTCCTTGTTGGACGTAGGGTCCATGTAATTTGACATGCTATCAGAGCCGGGATTCGCCCTTGGGCTCACGAGTTGGTTGGGATGTTGGCTATAAAGAGAATGAGATCCCTACCCACACTCTTTTGTTCAAGTGTCAACTAAACTAGTTGAGGCCCGTTGCACTTGCGAGGATGTGTTGAGATAGTATCCCATATTGGAAGTTGGAAGATAAAGTGTCCACTATATAAACTCATGGATTACTCCTCCTATTTCCAATTGGTTTTAGGATGGAACCCCATTGGGCTTGTATGTTGGGCCGGGTTGCACTTATGCGCGCGTACATGCACGACCCCTTTGTCCATGTAGGGCTCATGTAATTTGACAAGCTCCCACAAGATTCTGTGGATCGCCAAACACGGCTTGGTTCATCGGTGTATACGAATAAACATCTCACTTGTCGTCCACGCTCAATCATTCTCTCTATATCTTCATCCGAACATTCAATAGAATCAGCTCATGCCTTGTTAGATTCAAGGATGAAACCAACGCTCAAAACATAAGGGTCCGTTCCGATACGAACTTATGGAAATGTAAACAAAAAGATATGAACCTAGATCATTGTCATTGCAAATTCATTGATCAAAATGTTATCTTGGGGTGAAGTTCTAAAATGTTATCTTACAATGATCATACTACTACGTTTAGTCGTTTACTAATCACACTCCTACAAAAACCACCCCGGAGAACTAAAAACATATCATGGAAAAAAACAATGCCTTGGGCATATAATATTAACTTTGGTGCAGCTGTCACAACTATTGACCTTTCGTCTATTAGATTTATAATTCGTAATTCTTCACGCTAAGTCCTTTATATGAATACCGACCAATCTACCCATTATCAGTTTTATTTGCAGAGACAAATGCACTCCAATTTGCAGTTAAGACTGCTGACAACTAAACCTTTGTTTCGTGGAGATTGAATGAGACAACCTTTACCTCATTAATGTTCTAAATGGCATAAGATCAAAATGATTATTGTTGATATTCTTTTCGATATTCGTTCTTTTCCAGGTTTATGCTTATCCCATGTCTTTTGGGAAGTTAATCAAACTGTCGATCGTGTCACAAAGCTTGGTCTCAGTCCTAGACAGACAGCCTTGGAGCAACAACCCAGACCTGCTTGTTCTCATTCACAAAGATGGCGCTACGCTAGAGTGTAGTGTCATCTTAGAAATGCTGAAAAAAGTAAGGGTCCTGAAACATGTGAAACCCCCACTTAAAAGCCCTACTAGATCAATCCTATATGTTTATGTTTAGAATCAAACACAAGGAAGACAATAAAGTACTTCAGACCAGTAAGAAAATGAATAAAAACATCCTGAGTTCAAGCATATAGACAATTAGACATTATGTGGGCTTTTGTTAAGCTGAAAATGGTTGATTGCATGATCTAGTCTCACATCTAGCCACTTATACAACTCTGTAAAATCATCATCATCATCATTATCTTTATCATGACCTTGAACAGCTGATGAACTGCTCTGCCTCTCATCAAGCAAGGCATCAGCAATCCCTGTAGAGTAGCTAAAATCCATAACCAGCCCCATCCCCTCCAAGACACCATCAATCTGCATAATGTAATAGAAAAACTGTATTCATGGTGTCACAAACATAATGGAAGGAAATTGCTGTAATAATTGTACTAAAACGTCAGCTATTACATATATCTTGTTGAAGCCGTACTCATTCAGCATTGGAGCTTCACTTATCTTGGCTAATCTTCTTGCAAATGAAATAAACCTGCGTAATATTTGTTTACATTGTTGAGTAGAATATCACAGATAAAAAGTTAATTAACTGCACAACAGGGAACTTACTTGCTACAGTTACTTCTTAACTCTGTATAATCGGCTGATTTTTTTGACTCAATGTACCTGTCAGCAGCTAGACTTATCTGTGTCACCTGCAAGAACAATAACAACCAAAGTTAACACAATTGGAAGATAAAGTAAAGGGATTTTGATTCAGTAACCTATACCTGTGGTAGTATTAGTTTTCTGGAGATAAACTCTTCATGACGTACAGCACAAAACTCGAATGAGAGTATCTATCAAAGATTAGAAGTGAGAAAATAAGATCAATTGCCAAAGATACAAATTAAGAAGAAGGTTAAGAAGAAGGAAAGACCTTTAGTTCTGGACTGAAATCAACCAGAAGCCGTCCTTCTCTAACAACACTAAGTTTTTCATAGATTGTAGTCTGAACTGCTCGAGCATAGATGAGTGTTACTCTCCCAGAAACTGTACAATGTCTGCCACCAGCATCATCAAGATCTAGAATTTCTTCTATAACTCCATTATCATACTTGATCTTGAAAAGCTTTGCTAAGATTGCATAACGCGCCTCTGGAAACATGAAAGATTTAAAAGGACTTGAGAAAAGGATTCAACTCAGAAAAGTGCTGTATAGTTGAAACATCAACTTACCAAAACTCTTTCCTGGTTTTTTATTACACAGTTCACAGTGCCATGCGCCCTGAATATTCTGTAAACAATTACCAATTTTCATTCATCATCAAAATATTAACCCTAACTCAAATTCTAGACAGAAATGTTGAATTGGAAGTAGTTGCCTGAGGAATATCTTGAGTTGTCTGTTGGGCCTTACTGTACAAGGACACGCACCATCTCTTCTTTCCCTGAGGATGGAAGAATTGAGAAACGAAATTCCACCAATACTCGATATTGTTGTCCTGTAAGAAACAGAGAGTTGAATTAAGCATCAAACATAGATAAAATACATGAGTGAATAAGTAAAGAAACCTACTTTAGGTCTATTTTTCTGGTATTTTATATACATATCAACCCGCTTCATGCATAGGGCTTGAAGATCAACTGTTATAACTGGCCGGTTCTGATCAATTTGCCTTCTTCTTGATTCATCGCTCTGCTGCATCTGGAGAAGCCTTTGACGTTTGAATGGATGACTCTCGTTAGCCGCCGCACGAAGGTACCCCTGGCGTCGCATTTCAAGAAGCCGTTGTTCTGTTCCTAACTCTTGCCGTCTCTGAAAGTACAAGGACTCATCATGACTTTGAGGAAACAAATTCACATAATTGTTGCCTCCAATGGGTTGTTGATCTGTGAGCATCTGGTTATCAAAACAATTCATGAACTGCTGTTGCTGGTCCGGAGGATTGAATTCAATTTGATAAGGAAGATCCCTTGTCATCGGAAACGGTCTTGAACTTGAATATCCCCTATCAGGATCCATTTATTTCCGGTTCTGCAAATCAAAGATTTAGGTGACTGAAATATACAACTAATTTGTCAGACAAGAAACTTGGATAGATAGAGACAAAGATGATCACAGCATAAAAAACTCCCAGAAAGAAGAGAGATTCAAGTTGTGCATACCTCAGATAATCAACTCAAGAATTCTGTTTTCGGGACAAACGACATTGCAAAGCAGAAGTGGAGGGGCGCCGTTTTGACAGCATAAAACAGAGATTCAAGTTTCAGAGAAATCGAAGAAAAGGGCGGTAACAGAGAGAAGCGAAGCAGACTGGACTGACCTATTTAATAGCCTGCGCTTATAACTGAATTAACCACACAGTAGTTTTCTCCTCCCAATTCTCTGTTTCGTCTAATTGTTTATGTTATTCTTTTTGAAGCTGTTCAGTTTCTGTTGGACAAATGTTGTGTACGGGTACTTTATCGGGTTTTAAACTTGGTGGGTCACTCAACTATCCAAAAGTTTCATTTCGATCACCGAACTAAAAAACGATACGAAGTGATCACTGAACTATCAACATTCAATTTCCGACGATATATTTTTTTTCCGACTCAGAATTGCCCATGTGGCTCCCGGGAAGATGACTGACACACACTAATGCGTTGCCACGTCATCAAATCACTTGTTTTTAATTTTAAAAAAATGTTTAATTTTTTTAACCTTGCCAGGTCATCGTGTTGAGGAACTCCAAAATTTCGTTCCCTCAAACCAGCCCCAAAAAATTACTCGATGCCCTAATCCGATTCCGATTGGACTCCAGCCCCTTTCTTGAGGAACTTGCTGCAATTGGACTCCAATTCCGATTCCGATTCCGATTCCGACAAAGTCTTCCACACCAACGTAGGTATGGCTGAAAGGTTCTATCTCCAGCGATGTAGGTGCGGCCAGGTAGTTGTAATGCGAACTTCGTGGACCAAAGCTAACCCTGGGAGGCGTTTTTTGGGCTGCAACAGATACCAGGTAATAATCTGAGATTAGGGCATAGAGTAATTCAATG